>NC_056728.1:610326936-610339436 GCF_019279795.1 Protopterus annectens | reverse complement strand
GTGTCAGTATACAGAAACCATGTTATGACTTGTGCATCCAACAGCCTAATATATACACAGCTAAAGAGGGGTGGGAGTGAAGGGGTGAATACAAGCAGAGATGGACACATAACAATGTTTGCTGTAATGGAACATTCATGGACATGTATTTGGTCTGTTCTCATTATAAAGCTGCAATGCTGTGAAGTAGAGGGACAACAAGCTTATGACAAGCAGAACAATGTTGAATAAATATGTGATAGTTGTGGGAGTGGATGTCACTTCAAGTAGTCTTTTTGGCCAATCATAATTGTGACAAATGTTAAGATGTGGGTGATTAAACATATAATGTTGTTGTGTCTTTCGGCTTTTCCCGGTTAGGGGTCGCCACAGCAGAACTCCGGTCCACTAATGATTGGCAGTAATATGTTTGTTATATCACACTGAGAAATGATGTGAGATGCATCTGGCATCTAACCTTGGATGCTTTGGGCAAATGAAGATATCTTCATTTAAGTGATTTATGTCAACACTGTACATACGAAGTTGCATTTTTTTGCATTCAGCAGTCTAAAGAACTGGAAGAATAATGATGTCAGTGTAATTCCTTTAGTCTGCTTTAACTCTGTGTTCCTCTAGCACAGCAAATTTAAGCACAATTTCATGGAGATGCCTGGATTCGTGTGGCTGATGGCAAAAACTCACCTGGTTTTGTGATAGGTTATGATCAGTCATTTATTGCCACTCGACATTGGTGCATGATACCAAACTCAGTACAAATGCTGAGGAAAAAAAGTGAAAGCTTTTTTATAGGCCATTTTTATCATGTGTGTGGCATGTGATTCTAGTTTTTGACCATATTAAAGGTGTGAAAATGGGGTTAATAGGAAAATGGTTAAATGGGGGGAACAAGTAAAGGGAAGCAGAAAGTGGAAGCAATAAAAGAATTTGCAAGAGGGAATTAGGAAATAACCATGGATATCCACTTCGGCAACACAGCAATTTGAACGTGTATTGAAAATTTGATGAATTTGGACTGTCACCATAACATAAATGGGTGACAACAGTGCAATGATGTTGTATAGCCAATTGGACCAATCCAAGTGTGCTGGAAGACACATATGCAAAGGGGAGAGCTATATATCAGACAATTTTTTTTTGTGGGTCAAGTGCTCACTTTTTTTATTTTGGATTTCAAAAAGAGAGGAATACTGTGGAAGGGACATACAAATGTGAGGGTCAGGTGGGTAGGGTAAGTGAGGAAGCAGGTGCAGACAAACAGGCCAAACAAGACAGACACAGGGATGGTGACAGACACAAAAAGTTGGTGGATGCCATGATTGTGGATAGGTAGGAGACATCGGACACACATGCCCATCATACATGGGAACACTGAGAATCTATTCCTTACCCTGAAAAATGTCATTGCTGTCCTCTTCCACATTTGCCTGTTACACTGCTTGATGTGGGAGACTATTTTCTATTTTAATGAGCAACCTCTCTAGGCAGCTGATGCAGGAACTGAGACCAGTTTGTATGACATCATTCACCACCCCCTGGTAGCTCCTGGCAGGTGACATAATCACTGCCTCCACCAATACTCCTGGTGGGTACCAATGCAACAGCAGCCAGGGTAATGCTACCTGATGTGGATGGGCCAGGTAGTGCAGGGGGCTGTGGAACCAGTACTGCCAGGATGCATCTCAGAGGTGCTGGGTGTTGGTGAGGCAGCCAGTGGAGTGCTGGTAGGCTAAGCCACATTGGCTGGCCCACATCCATCTGCTGAAAAGCATTTTGTTTGTTGGCAGAAAAATATGACATCAAGATGGTGTATTTTCACTTCACACACACACACACACACACACACACACACACACACACACACACACACACACACACACACACACACACACACACACACACACACAGATAATGAGCGGGGTGAGAGAAAAACAGAAAACAGATGATTAGACCCATTATATGTCACATTCATGCTTTACTACAATAATTATACTTTTATTATTATATTAGCTATAGAGCTTTCTCAGTCCCAAAAATGATTGTGCATTGTTACAAATAATCCTTGGAATATGCATTTATTACATATATGCTTTTAAAGATACTAAGGACTAATTTAACAACATGGCATTAAAGCCAATATTACTGCAATTAAAATTTAAATATTATACTTGCTGAATGTGAATGTATAGGTTATTTGTGGGAATTGAACCCACCTAATATGAATACAGTATTACAATTGCCTAATACAATTGCCAACAGCTACAGAAGAAAGCATACATGCTTGTTGTTACAGTTAAGATCTGCTTGCTTAAGTTGCTACGGATTTATTGAATCCCAATATGTATAATACAGTTATGTTCATTTGAGCTGCTTATATATCCCTTGCCTCTCTGAGTCTCTCCAGTCTCTCAGCAAATGTCTCCCTGTTCACTGACATTTGCTGTGCAGTTGTAAATTAAAGAATGAGAGAAAAAGTGACATGAAAACATAATGCATGCCAGTCTTGCCTATCCATACCATTCCATATAATTTATATTGCTATACCTGTATGTTTATACAACTGTGGGATGTCAGCAGTTCTAAACTTGTCTAGCCACTGGTGAAGTTGTACCTGCTTGCACCATTTCAGGTCATGGTGTGTAATATGAAAGTTGCCCTGGAGACAGCCCTGGCTAGGCTGTTCCAAGCCTCAGCCTTATACTGAGACCGAATAGTCCCTCTGCAGCAGCATACAGCTGTAGTGTTTCACAAGGAGTGCAACACATTTTATTAACTCCTTCACACCCCATATCTGTGTTCTAAATTTGGAACCATCATTCATAACTCCTGCCATGTCTGGAAAAAGGTTCTCCAACAACAGTACAAGTGTTCTTGTGGTAATTTGTAATATTGCATTTTATGAGCAGTATGCAAACATGCACAACCATGCCAATCATGTTTGCATGATGGTAAGCAAAAGGAAACATTGGCAAACAAAGAGGAAGGGTGTTTATGAAACAGCACAGTGATATGACATTTGGTATTGATTTATGGCATGTGAGCAGTTATACCTGGCTAAGGTTTGTCCAGTGGTCAACACTTCAGTAAGAAGCTGAGATCCCTCATAAAATCCTCAAAAGCTAGTTACGAAAATAAAATTGCCAAAGATTCCAAAGACAACCACAAAGCATTCTATAGTTATGTCAAGAATCTAAATGGCAATGCTCAGATCTGCTCTGAGCTACAACAGAATGGCATTAAATATACTGATCCCAAGGATATTGCCAATATCCTGGCAGATCGATTTAGTGCCAACTTCACCCCCTCTCACTCCCTAAAGGGCCCATCTCAATACCAAAAGATTGCCAAATTCTGGTAATTTCAGCCACACAGGTAGAAACTGCACTCTCCAAAGCTAAGAATACAGCATCCATGGGACCAGATGACATCCCAGGCTGTGTACTACATGAACTACAAAATGAACTGGCACCTCACCTAAGTGTCATGTTTAATCATAGCCTCACCTCAGACTTCGTGCCCACTGAGTGGCACACGGCTACAGTTATCCCACTCCGCAAGGGAGGATCCACCTTGGATGCTGGGAACTACCGTCCCATCAGTCTAACAAGCCTGATCTGCAAGGGCATGGAACGCATTATTATGGAACTTATAAACAAAGACATTGGCAACCTTCAAACACAGGACCCCACCCAGTTTGGGTTTGTGAAGGGCCGATCTTGTCTCCTGAATCTGATTGACTTCTTCGAATCAGTCTCCAGAGCTGTGGACGAGGGTAAGGCTGTCCACACAGCCTATCTGGACCTTGCCAAGGCCTTCAACACCATCCCCCACTCTGGAATCATAGATAAACTTACTAAGCTGGGCATAAATCCCTACACCACTCGACGGGTTGCCAACTGGCATACTGACAGAATCCAGACTGTAAAAGTAGACAACTCCAAATCCAGCTCCAGACAAGTGACAAGTGGAGTACCTCATGGTTCAGTCCTGGGACCACTCTTGTTTGGCATCTACTTCTCTGAAGTACAGAACGACACTAAGGGACTCTGGCTAACAAAGTTCACAGATGACTGCAAACTGGGAGCCATTATTGAATCCCCAAATGATGTGGATATTCTACAAAAGGGCCTTACAGAAACAGATGCCTGGTGCCAGAGCCATGGGCTCATGTTTAATGCCAAGAAATGTATAGTTATCCCTTTGGAAAAAAAGTGTACCCATGAATTACCACATAGGTGGCAGGACACTAAACATCGAAAGTGTGATGAGAGATGTAGGGACACAGGTGGACAGTGGTCTCACTTTCGATAACCACATCGCCACAACAGTCAGGAAATCCTTCTATGTGGCACACCTCATCACTAAGGGCTTTTCATCCAGAAAAAAGGAGGTCATTGCCCCACTGTACTCATCCTTCATTAGACCCATTATAGAGTATAATGCCCCATTTGGTATGTACCTCACAAGACATCTGCAACAGCTGGAAAGGCCACAGAAATACCTCACTAAAAGAATAACAGGCCTAAAGCAGATGTCATATGCTGACCATCTAAAAATACTCCAGCTATACTCTGTGGCATATCATCTACTCAGAAGCGATCTCTGCTTAACATACAAGGCTATGTCAAACCCTGAGCTGTTGGACATGGTCCACTTAAAGAAATCCCAATACCTCAGAGCCACATGCTCCAGGGATCTAAACCTTGTCATCACAATGAAAAAAACATGCTGGAGGGATAGGTTCCTGACCCAGAGACTCCCCATACTTTGGAATAGACTGCCCATACATGTCAAGCAGATCTCCTCATTGGACCTCTTCAAAAGGAACCTTGATGATTGGATGGGAGATAGGAAATTCATCCCGGGAATCATGTCAGTCACCCTGCTAGACAGGGGTCCAGATAAGTAAATATTGTGGGAAGAAATATCCAGGGAATTGTTATGGCTAGGCTTGCATAGGCCCTAGGGCCGATAGCCTAGTACCAACCTATGAACATATGAACCTATGAAGTGCTAAATGACTTGGCTTTTATGCCATGACTTTAAAGGGATCAATAGGATTACATGACACATATGTTGTGGGGACTTACACACACATTTAAAAGTAAATTGTACACAATGTGGGATTCAAACCTATGTAAAAAAGAATGCATACATTTCCACTCAAAGGAAGTCTTTAGCAATCATGGTCATCACTAATATGCAGTTTAAATAGTGACTGGTGCTATACTTCAATTAAGCTTGTATGTGTGTGACATTACAAGGTCCTGGCTTATGCATTCTCATATGTGATGCAGGACTAATGTCTTACCATATACTGGAACTAGATAGACTTGCATTACTTTAGTAATATATCTGTGATTTGTGGTACATGCCTCAAAATACCTTCTGTTTTACAGTTATAATTGGGTTATGGGAGGGGTGTAGATTATCACTAAACTATTGTGTCCATTAGAGAAATGTACCTGCATTTTTTTATTACATAATCGTCATTGTCATGATAAATCAGTTACACATATAACACATATGATGCCTACAAGTTTATACTTAATCAACCTGATATACATATCTATTGGTATGTAATTTTATCTTATAATCACAGTTTTGTGAAAAATTTCATTGGGACAACCTTACTAAAAAGTTGAGTATCCAGGACTAGAACCTGACTAATTTGTGTTCTGACCATGAACTTATTGCCTTACACCTGGTGCCACATGAAAAATTAGGGAATAGGTGTATTTTCTTCACTCAATGTGCAGAGTACTGACAGCCACATGTCGTCACTTAGCCTGGCTTTGCAAAGAAATGTGAACCAAATTAAAATGTTCACATTTTCCTAAAGTAGTGAACCATGTTTGTGCATAGGTAGAATATGCACAACTATAAATGGCAATATCAACCATATCATAGTTGTGTAAATACTCATTTTGACCCTTCTTCAGAAAAAATAACTACCGTGGGACTCCAACCCTGCTTTGCCTAAGTTTTCTCTTTTTTAGTTCAAAATATTTGCACCTTGTGCCACAGAGACAGCCAGGTAACAGGTGAAATTTCAGCAGTCATTACCATCCATGGTGTTGATTGCTGCGCAAAGGCACTGATTGTATTTGTACTTCATAAGGCAATTGACATAAAAGCTTAAATTTTTAGGCGGTTGACCATGCTTGCACTAAGCGGGTCTATATCACGTAGTCAAAATTCTGTAAGTTCGAGCACCATATGTTCGAACCTATATGTTCAAACTTACAGAATTTCAAAGACGTAAAAAAAAATTAAAACAACAAAAAAGAAAATAACGGGTTGTAAGCAGGGGGGCAAGTACTCCTGCGCCCTTCACCCCCCATTCTTTAAATATACCAACAACGAGACCACACTACAATGCAGTAAAGGGAATTTTCCCTTTATTGCACTGTAGCGCATTCTCAGAGTTGGTATATTTAAAGAGTGGGGGGTGTGGGGGTGCATGGAGGCTTGCTCCCTGCTTACAATTGTCAGGAAGTTGTTCCTGCTTTTTACTTTTTTTTTTTTAATTCAAAGTATGACAACTTCTCACATATGGTCTCGACCATATAACGTTCAAAGTTGTCATACTTCGACTATGTAATATAGACCCACACTAAGCCATATGCTGCACAAATGGTAAAGCCAAAAAAAATCAGAAAATATAAAAAAAAAAGTGAAACAAAGGTTAAACACTTAGACAGCTCTGGATTTAAACCATCAGACTATTGCACTTACACAACATAGTTGTAGTGCTTTATCTCTCTATGCCACAGACACAGCTTTGCAACACCAATCAAATCATGTGCATACAAGCAATTCATATTTCATATCCAGTTTTAACAGTTCATATATTTGGACATTCTCAATTTGTTGTACATGTAGGCCTAACATATTTAGTGCATTGAGTGATCACACAAATATTTATGAATTTGTTTTAAAAAAATGCATCTCTGTCTTTTGGTTGTATTCTGGTCATTCTTCCCTTATCTGTGCTTTAATATCAGACATGCAGCTCATTGTCTATCATTTTGCTTTCAAGGTGTGATTAAAATACATAACAGTGAACAACAGTTTTCATCAAAGGCAGGAGACGTATGGCCAAAATTATACATCTGTGGTGTTTTGCTTTATTTAAATGCTCACTGAAGTTAGTTTCACACTTTGCAAGTGTATTCTCACTGACACATTCACTGCTGGGAATGGTGCCTGATTTGCTGTTGTGTTTTCCTTCACTCACACTAATCCTTCACAGCTGCAAGCCATTAGCACCTAACAATGGTGTAGAGGCTAAACTATGTTACATGTGCTATGCAAAGTCAAGGGTTTGGCATTCAGCAACCCTAATACACACCTCATTTGGATCTTCACAGTGCTCAGAGGGCTGAATCTACAATGTAAAAAGTAACCATGTAGCTAGGGAACTTGAAGGTGAGGAGACTTTCTGTATTCAGACAAAACAGAAAAATTAATAAAATAAAAAAAATTATACTTCTTTGAAGGTGATTTCTCTGCAGACAAGCATTTAGTTTGCTAAGGTATGCTTCTATTATTCAAGGACATTTTAAATTTTGTAAACTCTTAGAAATGTATTTACATAGCCAGTAGAAAAATGAAAGTTGATCTGTATGTACTTCTTATACTTCACTGTTAACACAGGAAGCTTTAGCAGGCATTTACATTTGAGAGATAGGGTATACCTTCATTACACCGATGTTCTTATCATTTACTTTTGCAATTTCAGATGGTATTGGAGAGAAATGTAATGTACATGTCATTGACACTGATATTATGCTTACTTGGGATTTTTTACAATGCTCATTGCAGCACTTTGTGAGATCTTCCAAGGATACAGGAAAGACCCAAAATACAGCAGCTGGTGCCCTTACCTCCTTCCTGGTTTCTCCAAAAATCTATTTCTTTCATACAACAACCTTATATGGTCTTACTCTCTTTCTGTTTGTGCTATATTCATCCCTGTATACTACACCATTTGTATAAGAAGACAGTCTTCAGAAGAAAAAGAGTTAGATTACACAAATTGTACCTCTTTATTCCCAAACTCTTTAGATTCTGTTTAAAAAAAATGCAGTCTCGGGGACTATAAACTCCACATAGGATTTGCACATTATGTGTTAGAGTGATGAGCAGCAGCTCTAATCGCACATGCATGTTGCTCATAACTCTTACAAGAACACAAGCATGATTTCATGGGCAGCAAAGGTGTCACTGGCCAGAAAACCATACAGAGCAACATTAGCACAGAAAGAAGATTTGTTCGTGTTTGCTCACAGGCAAACTTTCTTGGCAAGATTGCATGGACAGCCACAATGGCTACCAGGGGTAAAAATACTGCTGCAATACAGCCAGTAATAACACAGTAAAGAAAAGTGTACTCTGTAATATACAATAAAAAAAATATCTGAAGAATTAAATAATTGGGGGGTAAACAGAAAGGGCAACTACAAGGAAATTTACACTGTGCAGGGGTAAGTGTGCTGATGGAAAAGGGCACAGACATGAAAGGGATGAATAAAGAGGAAACTGGCATGGTAAATATGGCAACGTCCCAAAGATAGGCTATGTTAATGTATGTACTCTTCCAAGACAAGTCAGTAGCATAACATTAAGCATGTATGCAGATAGTACAGTACGCACTGCTGTGTATATCTCCTGAGCAAGTATGTTATGATATAAACACACATAATAGTATATATTTGATGGTTACAAATTGTTACATGTCAATGGAGGTGAATGGCTGTGTTACAAACATCAGTAACATGCTCACTGAAGAGAATATTTAGCAAGGACGATATATCAATTATGTGTATGTGCATATTTTGAAGATCTACAAATTGACTTCTTCATTGCTTCAATATGACTGACATGTTACCATAACCCTCAACCAATCAAGAACACATACCAACATACTCCTGGACAAATGTAGACAGAAAAAGGCACAGTCATGGACACTTTTACAATATTATGACCATTAATCTGCAGCACTGACAAAATATGTGAGTATAACTTATTATAGATGTTCTTCAGGAACAGACGTTTTAACTGTAATGAGTGTCAGTATTCTATAAGTGGAATACACCACATTTTCCATAAAAATAACCAATCTTTGGAGGGTTTAAGAGGGACAGTGTTAAAAGTGGAGTTGAAAACAGAGCCAATCAAGGACAGTTGACAGGTCTGCATGACACATAAGCCACAATCACCACCTGCAAGAATCAAACCCATGTCATCAATGTCATCACTGAGCTGAGTATTTACTGGGTGCAATAGAGACAGATGAATCATACAAGTATCTCACAGATAGAACACCTTGACAGGAAGTCTGCACTGTCAAATCCTAACAGTCCTGTATGGCATACCAGATGTGTGGGAGCTTACTGTGCCAAATGTGATACACTTGACTAAAGCATTCCTGTCTGATGTAGATATCAGCCATATGGATAACAACACATACAAACAGTACACTATTATGAGTGGATTGCCTACACACAGCTTGGTATTGCATCCATCTGTCACATGCAGCACCAATTGGTATTGTCTGAAGCATCTGCAATTGATGTTTGAATTATGAAGTTATCCATTATAATGAATGGTACAGCAGTATGTGAAAATGATGGCAATGCACTTCATAGGTTTATAGATTCCTAGGAGAGTTCTAGGCTAATGGCTCTAGAGGTGATACAAGCCCAGCCAGATTTAACATAATTTAACAGTTTTCAATATCTAGGTGAACAAAGTTCACAGAGGAATGAGCCTATGCCATGGTGCGTCATATCAACTGCCTCTATCCATGAGTTCATGGGCACCATCCCAGGAGTAAAATTACAATTACACATCTATTGATCTAGGTTATGCTTAGAGATGGTCAGAGAAGGGCTTTGCTTTATGTAAATGGAAAGCTTGCTGGAGAGAAGGGGTATTCTCTGAGAGACACGTCTATCTCTCCAACATGATTTATTTATGTCAGTGGTTAGGTTAAGATCCTTAGAATGAGTGAACCTCATGTAAATTGATTTACACATGTGCAACATTTCCATCAGGGGCAAATCAGACACTGCCCTGTAGGTCAGACATAGATCTCCTCTTAGTAGTCTCTAGGAGACAGAAAACAGTGATAGGGCTTTCAAGTCTTTTGTCATAGGACTTGTTTTTTTATAACTTGCTTCTTCCTGATGAGAAAACTTTGGGTTCACTCCAGCTGTTGCAAATGTCTGTTGACGGACATGCCAAAGGATGCATTGTACTCAATTAATTGTGTGATAAGGTTGGAGTACAATTCAATTATAATATCCTTTGATCTGGATACCATGCCTTTACTTATGAGTTGTGCCACATAGAAGGACTTTCTCACCACTGCAGACACAGTGTGGTCAAAGTTCAGATTACAATCAACCTGACCCAGATCACGTACCACTGCATGTACTCTTGAAAGGTGTGGTCTATATTGTAATTAGTCCGGGTACTTGCTTTCCAAATGAGAATAATTATGTTTTTTTTTTTTTTTTAATTTAGTTTCTCTCCATGGCTCTGGCAACACTCATTTGTGCACATTAATCCTTTCTGCAGTTTATCACTATCATTTGTGTATTCAGTGATTGTCCTCAATTTGCAGTCAACCACAGACTTGGTAAGACAAAGACTATCTATGCTTGTATTGACCTCTACAAGTAAATATCAAACAAAATATCAAGTATCAAACAGGAAAGAGCATAGTACAAACACTTGCGTTATGCCTCTGGTAACTGGCCTCTTGCTAGAGGTGAATTCACCCATGTTGTCAGTATGTGTCCTATCAATGAGACATTTCACTACCCACCTGATGACATAGGGGTTTATGCCCAGTTAAGTGAGTTTCTCTAAAATATCTGAGTGTGGATCTGTGTTAAATACCTTTGTCAGGTCAATTTAGGTGAGATGCAAAGTCTTTCTGTCATCCATAGCCTTGGTGATCTTCTCAAAGAAGCTAAACAGATTTAATAGACATGCTCTAACCTTAACAAATCAAGTTCATCTGACTATGCACACATGCACACACAAACACACACACCCAAACACCCCCCCCCCATCCACACGCACACACAAAGTTGACTGCTGGGATGGTTCCAGAGTCAGGGCATTACTTATGTCTTTTCTGATAAGATCCAGGGTGTTTATTTCCATGGCCTTATTGATGAGGCTATTTAGGCTTATACTTCTATAATTCCCTGGGCATGTTGATACCCCCCTCTTATGCAGAGGGATGACTGTTGCTGTCAACCATTCTGTTTAGACATAGCCTATCTGGAGGCTGTGGTTAAATAGGGATGCAAGTGGGTCAGCTAGGTCAGGTTTGAAGTTATTTAAAAGTCAGCCTGGGTTGTTGTTAGTGCCCATTGATGCCATTGTTTTAGCTTTAGAGACGGACAATGTAATCTGTTGTCTTGAGATAATAGGCTGAAGAATGGTGGCAGGTATACTTTGGGTGATGACCGTTAGGGAAATGGGGTTGAAGTTTGATCCAAATCTGTCAGCTAGGAGGTTGTCTATTTCTTCTGGTTGAACATGGGTGCTGCCATTCATAACCCGCTCTGCACATAGCTGGGTATTCCCCTTAAGATTTCAGATTTAGTTACAAAATGCTTTGTGACATCACTTCTAGATACAATACTGGATAAGAATCACATGCAACACAGTGGAACTGTTAACACAGTCATACAGCACAACCTATTTCATGTCATTCCAACAGTTGTATGTCATATGCCTATATGTTTGTCAGTGGAAGTGTGCAGGTGAGGCTCTGACACCATATAGATATAGATACATTACATCGGAGGTGGATGTAGTTCATACAGAACATTTAATGACACAAATGCTGACAGTGCACAATGCTGCTGTGCAGCACATGAATAATCCTTGAGAACAGTAACATAATTGTGTGTACAATGAACTACCCAAGGTTGCAAGTGAATCTGAATATGGCACAATTGTGTATATAACAGAAGTACAACATGCCGGTGAGCCCAGGTGTATGCACCCATGAAATCAGTATGACATAATATTGCTATATGTCAGATACCATTTGCAGATGCTAGGTATAAACATGCACACCTGTGCCATACTGCAGCTGTCACTGTGACAGTTGAATGAGAACTGTACAGAATGTTGATATACTCTACTACAGGAACACATGCCTTAGTAACACAACAATATACATAGCATTATCCCATGTCAACAGTCCTTTTGTTGCATATTACTACAGCTGTTATGAAAGGAACATATAACTAAATGGCACCAGCAGACATCAATACAGTTGCTCAAATGACAGATTTGAATATACTGTTGTAAGATAAAGTACATCCACACCTGCACATAGCACATGTGGATGACAACAACACTGATACGTCGGATATTCAGAGGATCATAAGGCATTACTAGAGTAATTGTCAACAGCACATAAAATCCTAGACATTATTATACTATTTAAATCAAAATCACTATAT
>NC_056728.1:610271936-610324436 GCF_019279795.1 Protopterus annectens | reverse complement strand
ACAAGCTAACTGGCAATCCACAGCTGCCAGTATTCTGGACAGTTCTGAATGTGGAAATACACCTGCTGTGTACCTTTCTTTGTAGCACAGTGTGTAAGAGTAGTGAGCTCCTGGTCTGAGCATGGATAAGCCAAGATGCAGATCCAAATTACTCTCTCTTTTTTTAGAAATAGTGTTAAGATGGTGCTAGCTAAGTAAAGTGATCAGTACTGCAAATGTGACTATCAATGACTGCACTGAAGTATGTGTCTTCCACAAAAATTGTATCAGCAATGCCTACCTCAATACAGTTGTACAACTAGTAGTTGTTTGGCAGGCCTCACTTAAATCACAAGTTAATTGTCTGTGCACAGCTTTCTAGAAATGTCAAGGGATGGTACAGCTTTTGAAATGATTATTATAACTCAGCAGATATGTAAACTATTTGTGTGAGGCTGGATATCCTAAAAACTGTGTGGAGTATGATTCCTCACATTAAGGACAGTTCCACATCATAATAGATGAACATTTCATCCATCATCACCTGAACATGACACAAATGGAATCCTACAGCAGATTTTCAAACCTTGCACACTACCAGAGCAATGATAAACTATTGAATCAAGGCAACATGTCTGTATGGGTTCCTATTATGCGATCGAAAATCCCTTTAGGGGAATACGAAGATGTTGAACCATATTGCGCGAAGTACGTAAACCCCGAAAGATTAAAATCGTGAATTTCGAAATGTCGATTTATTTTGATTGGCCAGTCTGGGGTACAGCTCCGTAAGGTAAGTGTGCGATAGATAGGACTTTAGTGTTAGGATTTGGGTTAAGGTAAGTGCATAGATAGGTACTGTATGTAAGAGTTAGTGTAGTGTTAGGTGTAGGGTTTATTTAAGTGTATGTATGTGTATTATTTATTTTGTTTAGGTGTATGTCTGTAGGGAATGTGTGCGGTAGTTACGGACCTTAGGGTTAGGGAGGGGTTAAGGAGAGTGCATAGATAGTTGTGTTTGTGGGGTTTAGTGTAGTGTTGCAGGTAGGGTTTTGGTGCTTTAGTTTAGGTTAGAAGTAGGGTTTGGTTAGTGTATGTATGTGGTTTATTTATTTTGTTTGGGTAGGTAGTATGTAGCGGGTGGTGGGGTTGGCTGACTGTGACAGTTCAATATTTTTTATTGCGGTTTAGTGCATTCAGGATTTTCACAGTTCGCGGTATAGGGGTCGATGTTTTGGTATTCGCACATAGGGTTTTTTGCTTTGCTAATATAGACCTGTCTGTATTATCCATTAACAGAGTTGTGTCAGTATACAGAAACCATGTTATGACTTGTGCATCCAACAGCCTAATAGATACACAGCTAAAGAGGGGTGGGAGTGAAGGGGTGAATACAAGCAGAGATGGACACATAACAATGTTTGCTGTAATGGAACATTCATGGACATGTATTTGGTCTGTTCTCATTATAAAGCTGCAATGCTGTGAAGTAGAGGGACAACAAGCTTATGACAAGCAGAACAACGTTGAATAAATATGTGATAGTTGTGGGAGTGGATGTCACTTCAAGTAGTCTTTTTGACCAATCATAATTGTGACAAATGTTAAGATGTGGGTGATTAAACATATAATGTTGTTGTGTCTTTCGGCTTTTCCCGGTTAGGGGTCGCCACAGCAGAACTCCGGTCCACTAATGATTGGCAGTAATATGTTTGTTATATCACACTGAGAAATGATGTGAGATGCATCTGGCATCTAACCTTGGATGCTTTGGGCAAATGAAGATATCTTCATTTAAGTGATTTATGTCAACACTGTACATACGAAGTTGCATTTTTTTGCATTCAGCAGTCTAAAGAACTGGAGGAATAATGATGTCAGTGTAATTCCTTTACTCTGCTTTAACTCTGTGTTCCTCTAGCACAGCAAGTTTAAGCACAATTTCATGGAGATGCCTGGATTCGTGTGGCTGATGGCAAAAACTCACCTGGTTTTGTGATAGGTTATGATCAGTCATTTATTGCCACTCGACATTGGTGCATGATACCAAACTCAGTACAAATGCTGAGGACAAAAAGTGAAAGCTTTTTTATAGGCCATTTTTATCATGTGTGTGGCATGTGATTCTAGTTTTTGACCATATTAAAGGTGTGAAAATGGGGTTAATAGGAAAATGGTTAAATGGGGGGAACAAGTAAAGGGAAGCAGAAAGTGGAAGCAATAAAAGAATTTGCAAGAGGGAATTAGGAAATAACCATGGATATCCACTTCGGCAACACAGCAATTTGAACGTGTATTGAAAATTTGATGAATTTGGACTGTCACCATAACATAAATGGGTGACAACAGTGCAATGATGTTGTATAGCCAATTGGACCAATCCAAGTGTGCTGGAAGACACATATGCAAAGGGGAGAGCTATATATCAGACAATTTTTTTTTGTGGGTCAAGTGCTCACTTTTTTTATTTTGGATTTCAAAAAGAGAGGAATACTGTGGAAGGGACATACAAATGTGAGGGTCAGGTGGGTAGGGTAAGTGAGGAAGCAGGTGCAGACAAACAGGCCAAACAAGACAGACACAGGGATGGTGACAGACACAAAAGTTGGTGGATGCCATGATTGTGGATAGGTAGGAGACATCGGACACACATGCCCATCATACATGGGAACACTGAGAATCTATTCCTTACCCTGAAAAATGTCATTGCTGTCCTCTTCCACATTTGCCTGTTACACTGCTTGATGTGGGAGACTATTTTCTATTTTAATGAGCAACCTCTCTAGGCAGCTGATGCAGGAACTGAGACCAGTTTGTATGACATCATTCACCACCCCCTGGTAGCTCCTGGCAGGTGACATAATCACTGCCTCCACCAATACTCCTGGTGGGTACCAATGCAACAGCAGCCAGGGTAATGCTACCTGATGTGGATGGGCCAGGTAGTGCAGGGGGCTGTGGAGCCAGTACTGCCAGGATGCATCTCAGAGGTGCTGGGTGTTGGTGAGGCAGCCAGTGGAGTGTTGGTAGGCTAAGCCACATTGGCTGGCCCACATCCATCTGCTGAAAAGCATTTTGTTTGTTGGCAGAAAAATATGACATCAAGATGGTGTATTTTCACTTCACACACACACACACACACACACACACACACACACACACACACACACACACACACACACACACACACACACACACACACACACACACACACACACACACACACACACACACACACACACACACACACACACACACACACACACACACACACACACAGATAACGGGGTGAGAGAAAACAGAAAACAGATGATTAGACCCATTATATGTCACATTCATGCTTTACTACAATAATTATACTTTTATTATTATATTAGCTATAGAGCTTTCTCAGTCCCAAAAATGATTGTGCATTGTTACAAATAATCCTTGGAATATGCATTTATTACATATATGCTTTTAAAGATACTAAGGACTAATTTAACAACATGGCATTAAAGCCAATATTACTGCAATTAAAATTTAAATATTATACTTGCTGAATGTGAATGTATAGGTTATTTGTGGGAATTGAACCCACCTAATATGAATACAGTATTACAATTGCCTAATACAATTGCCAACAGCTACAGAAAAAGCATACATGCTTGTTGTTACAGTTAAGATCTGCTTGCTTAAGTTGCTACGGATTTATTGAATCCCAATATGTATAATACAGTTATGTTCATTTGAGCTGCTTATATATCCCTTGCCTCTCTGAGTCTCTCCAGTCTCTCAGCAAATGTCTCCCTGTTCACTGACATTTGCTGTGCAGTTGTAAATTAAAGAATGAGAGAAAAAGTGACATGAAAACATAATGCATGCCAGTCTTGCCTATCCATACCATTCCATATAATTTATATTGCTATACCTGTATGTTTATACAACTGTGGGATGTCAGCAGTTCTAAACTTGTCTAGCCACTGGTGAAGTTGTACCTGCTTGCACCATTTCAGGTCATGGTGTGTAATATGAAAGTTGCCCTGGAGACAGCCCTGGCTAGGCTGTTCCAAGCCTCAGCCTTATACTGAGACCGAATAGTCCCTCTGCAGCAGCATACAGCTGTAGTGTTTCACAAGGAGTGCAACACATTTTATTAACTCCTTCACACCCCATATCTGTGTTCTAAATTTGGAACCATCATTCATAACTCCTGCCATGTCTGGAAAAAGGTTCTCCAACAACAGTACAAGTGTTCTTGTGGTAATTTGTAATATTGCATTTTATGAGCAGTATGCAAACATGCACAACCATGCCAATCATGTTTGCATGATGGTAAGCAAAAGGAAACATTGGCAAACAAAGAGGAAGGGTGTTTATGAAACAGCACAGTGATATGACATTTGGTATTGATTTATGGCATGTGAGCAGTTATACCTGGCTAAGGTTTGTCCAGTGGTCAACACTTCAGTAAGAAGCTGAGATCCCTCATAAAATCCTCAAAAGCTAGTTACGAAAATAAAATTGCCAAAGATTCCAAAGACAACCACAAAGCATTCTATAGTTATGTCAAGAATCTAAATGGCAATGCTCAGATCTGCTCTGAGCTACAACAGAATGGCATTAAATATACTGATCCCAAGGATATTGCCAATATCCTGGCAGATCGATTTAGTGCCAACTTCACCCCCTCTCACTCCCTAAAGGGCCCATCTCAATACCAAAAGATTGCCAAATTCTGGTAATCTCAGCCACACAGGTAGAAACTGCACTCTCCAAAGCTAAGAATACAGCATCCATGGGACCAGATGACATCCCAGGCTGTGTACTACATGAACTACAAAATGAACTGGCACCTCACCTAAGTGTCATGTTTAATCATAGCCTCACCTCAGACTTCGTGCCCACTGAGTGGCACACGGCTACAGTTATCCCACTCCGCAAGGGAGGATCCACCTTGGATGCTGGGAACTACCGTCCCATCAGTCTAACAAGCCTGATCTGCAAGGGCATGGATAGCATTATTATGGAACTTATAAACAAAGACATTGGCAACCTTCAAACACAGGACCCCACCCAGTTTGGGTTTGTGAAGGGCCGATCTTGTCTCCTGAATCTGATTGACTTCTTCGAATCAGTCTCCAGAGCTGTGGACGAGGGTAAGGCTGTCCACACAGCCTATCTGGACCTTGCCAAGGCCTTCAACACCATCCCCCACTCTGGAATCATAGATAAACTTACTAAGCTGGGCATAAATCCCTACACCACTCGACGGGTTGCCAACTGGCATACTGACAGAATCCAGACTGTAAAAGTAGACAACTCCAAATCCAGCTCCAGACAAGTGACAAGTGGAGTACCTCATGGTTCAGTCCTGGGACCACTCTTGTTTGGCATCTACTTCTATGAAGTACAGAACGACACTAAGGGACTCTGGCTAACAAAGTTCACAGATGACTGCAAACTGGGAGCCATTATTGAATCCCCAAATGATGTGGATATTCTACAAAAGGGCCTTACAGAAACAGATGCCTGGTGCCAGAGCCATGGGCTCATGTTTAATGCCAAGAAATGTATAGTTATCCCCTTTGGAAAAAAAGTGTACCCATGAATTACCACATAGGTGGCAGGACACTAAACATCGAAAGTGTGATGAGAGATGTAGGGACACAGGTGGACAGTGGTCTCACTTTCGATAACCACATCGCCACAACAGTCAGGAAATCCTTCTATGTGGCACACCTCATCACTAAGGGCTTTTCATCCAGAAAAAAGGAGGTCATTGCCCCACTGTACTCATCCTTCATTAGACCCATTATAGAGTATAATGCCCCATTTGGTATGTACCTCACAAGACATCTGCAACAGCTGGAAAGGCCACAGAAATACCTCACTAAAAGAATAACAGGCCTAAAGCAGATGTCATATGCTGACCATCTAAAAATACTCCAGCTATACTCTGTGGCATATCATCTACTCAGAAGCGATCTCTGCTTAACATACAAGGCTATGTCAAACCCTGAGCTGTTGGACATGCTCCACTTAAAGAAATCCCAATACCTCAGAGCGACATGCTCCAGGGATCTAAACCTTGTCATCACAATGAAAAAAACATGCTGGAGGGATAGGTTCCTGACCCAGAGACTCCCCATACTTTGGAATAGACTGCCCATACATGTCAAGCAGATCTCCTCATTGGACCTCTTCAAAAGGAACCTTGATGATTGGATGGGAGATAGGAAATTCATCCTGGGAATCATGTCAGTCACCCTGCTAGACAGGGGTCCAGATAAGTAAATATCGTGGGAAGAAATATCCAGGGAATTGTTATGGCTAGGCTTGCATAGGCCCTAGGGCCGATAGCCTAGTACCAACCTATGAACATATGAACCTATGAAGTGCTAAATGACTTGGCTTTTATGCCACAACTTTAAAGGGATCAATAGGATTACATGACACATATGTTGTGGGGACTTACACACACATTTAAAAGTAAATTGTACACAATGTGGGATTCAAACCTATGTAAAAAAGAATGCATACATTTCCACTCAAAGGAAGTCTTTAGCAATCATGGCCATCACTAATATGCAGTTTAAATAGTGACTGGTGCTATACTTCAATTAAGCTTGTATGTGTGTGACATTACAAGGTCCTGGCTTATGCATTCTCATATGTGATGCAGGACTAATGTCTTACCATATACTGGAACTAGATAGACTTGCATTACTTTAGTAATATATCTGTGATTTGTGGTACATGCCTCAAAATACCTTCTGTTTTACAGTTATAATTGGGTTATGGGAGGGGTGTAGATTATCACTAAACTATTGTGTCCATTAGAGAAATGTACCTGCATTTTTTTATTACATAATCGTCATTGTCATGATAAATCAGTTACACATATAACACATATGATGCCTACAAGTTTATACTTAATCAACCTGATATACATATCTATTGGTATGTAATTTTATCTTATAATCACAGTTTTGTGAAAAATTTCATTGGGACAACCTTACTAAAAAGTTGAGTGTCCAGGACTAGAACCTGACTAATTTGTGTTCTGACCATGAACTTATTGCCTTACACCTGGTGCCACATGAAAAATTAGGGAATAGGTGTATTTTCTTCACTCAATGTGCAGAGTACTGACAGCCACATGTCGTCACTTAGCCTGGCTTTGCAAAGAAATGTGAACCAAATTAAAATGTTCACATTTTCCTAAAGTAGTGAACCATGTTTGTGCATAGGTAGAATATGCGCAACTATAAATGGCAATATCAACCATATCATAGTTGTGTAAATACTCATTTTGACCCTTCTTCAGAAAAAATAACTACCGTGGGACTCCAACCCTGCTTTGCCTAAGTTTTCTCTTTTTTAGTTCAAAATATTTGCACCTTGTGCCACAGAGACAGCCAGGTAACAGGTGAAATTTCAGCAGTCATTACCATCCATGGTGTTGATTGCTGCGCAAAGGCACTGATTGTATTTGTACTTCATAAGGCAATTGACATAAAAGCTTAAATTTTTAGGCGGTTGACCATGCTTGCACTAAGCGGGTCTATATCACGTAGTCAAAATTCTGTAAGTTCGAGCACCATATGTTCGAACCTATATGTTCAAACTTACAGAATTTCAAAGACGTAAAAAAAAATTAAAACAACAAAAAAGAAAATAACGGGTTGTAAGCAGGGGGGCAAGTACTCCTGCGCCCTTCACCCCCCATTCTTTAAATATACCAACAACGAGACCACACTACAATGCAGTAAAGGGAATTTTCCCTTTATTGCACTGTAGCGCATTCTCAGAGTTGGTATATTTAAAGAGTGGGGGGTGTGGGGGTGCATGGAGGCTTGCTCCCTGCTTACAATTGTCAGGAAGTTGTTCCTGCTTTTTACTTTTTTTTTTTTAATTCAAAGTATGACAACTTCTCACATATGGTCTCGACCATATAACGTTCAAAGTTGTCATACTTCGACTATGTAATATAGACCCACACTAAGCCATATGCTGCACAAATGGTAAAGCCAAAAAAAATCAGAAAATATAAAAAAAAAAGTGAAACAAAGGTTAAACACTTAGACAGCTCTGGATTTAAACCATCAGACTATTGCACTTACACAACATAGTTGTAGTGCTTTATCTCTCTATGCCACAGACACAGCTTTGCAACACCAATCAAATCATGTGCATACAAGCAATTCATATTTCATATCCAGTTTTAACAGTTCATACATTTGGACATTCTCAATTTGTTGTACATGTAGGCCTAACATATTTAGTGCATTGAGTGATCACACAAATATTTATGAATTTGTTTTAAAAAAATGCATCTCTGTCTTTTGGTTGTATTCTGGTCATTCTTCCCTTATCTGTGCTTTAATATCAGACATGCAGCTCATTGTCTATCATTTTGCTTTCAAGGTGTGATTAAAATACATAACAGTGAACAACAGTTTTCATCAAAGGCAGGAGACGTATGGCCAAAAATTATACATCTGTGGTGTTTTGCTTTATTTAAATGCTCACTGAAGTTAGTTTCACACTTTGCAAGTGTATTCTCACTGACACATTCACTGCTGGGAATGGTGCCTGATTTGCTGTTGTGTTTTCCTTCACTCACACTAATCCTTCACAGCTGCAAGCCATTAGCACCTAACAATGGTGTAGAGGCTAAACTATGTTACATGTGCTATGCAAAGTCAAGGGTTTGGCATTCAGCAACCCTAATACACACCTCATTTGGATCTTCACAGTGCTCAGAGGGCTGAATCTACAATGTAAAAAGTAACCATGTAGCTAGGGAACTTGAAGGTGAGGAGACTTTCTGTATTCAGACAAAACAGAAAAATTATACTTCTTTGAAGGTGATTTCTCTGCAGACAAGCATTTAGTTTGCTAAGGTATGCTTCTATTATTCAAGGACATTTTAAATTTTGTAAACTCTTAGAAATGTATTTACATAGCCAGTAGAAAAATGAAAGTTGATCTGTATGTACTTCTTATACTTCACTGTTAACACAGGAAGCTTTAGCAGGCATTTACATTTGAGAGATAGGGTATACCTTCATTACACCGATGTTCTTATCATTTACTTTTGCAATTTCAGATGGTATTGGAGAGAAATGTAATGTACATGTCATTGACACTGATATTATGCTTCTCAGATGGCCCAGGCAACCTCCAGGTCAGTGGTTGGCAGAGTGAAAATTGACTAGCATTCATAATTTGCATTCATTACCATTTAACAATGACAATTGTCATCCAATAATCAATGTCATACCATTGCAGTCTTCACTATATGAATTCTGATATAGTGGGTGCTTCTACAGACAATTACATTTTTATTGGAGTGTGTGGGGTGCATCTTACCATTCTGTTGTCTTAAATGAGATGTGTATTTCAAGTGCTTTTCTGTTGAAAATGTGCAGACAGCCTGATCATTTTGTGCACGACATATATATTACTTATGTGGTATTCCTTGGTTTGTACAAACCTTTGTTTATGAGTTTGTGGGGGGGAAGGGTGTCACCTAACATTCTGATGTACTAAATAAGAAGTGTGTTTCAATTGCTTTATGTTGAAAAGCAGCTCACAGACTGATTATTTTTGTGAACAAATACATTAGTTATCTAAGATTTGAGCTTTGACCTTCTCTGTTTTATGTCACACGGTTAACTCTGGCCATATACAAAGTATGGGCAAGGTGCCATGGAGGAGGGTTGGTAGGGATGATTGGAGGAAGTCTGTTGTCCCCTCCTCTACCGGATGCTGGTGTGTCATTATGTGCCACTTGACTTATTTTTAAGGCTATTATGGAGGAAAGGGCATGTTCCACTAGGGCCTCTGAGGACATGCTTATGGTTGTAGATGTGGCACAAGCTGACATGCATGACTGCCTTCACTGTGTGCCCAGTTCAATGAACTGATGAATGCCACAGGCAGTATCTGTGATGAACATCTGCTGGGAGGGGGACAGCATCCATGTGGCCGTAGAGTTGCAATATCATCTGGTGATAGCCAATGTGGCCATGCCAGATCCCACTCCCATAGTTGCAATACTTCAACTGCTCCATCAGCACCACCACATCTGATCATGGTCGGGGGGGGTCTATTTTACAAGAATGAAATCTCACTTACCCAAAACTCATAACACAGAGGCAAAAAGGCTGATAGCACCAACACACTGACGTCTTAAACACTGACTTACCACTCCAGGCAAGTAACTGCTTGGCCATCCTAAACAAAGATGAAAGCCAAAGAAAACCAAACTCACCCATGTGGGGAGTGAGAGGCTATGCCTCCCACACCCCCCAACTAAATATACCAACTCCAAAATCACACTACCACGGGGGTAAGGGGCAAAGTTCAACAGGATGGCCAAGGGTTACTTACCTGGAGTGGAAAGTCAGTATTCCAGGAAATTGGTGTTGTGCGGTTGTCAGCTTTTTAGTCTCAGCATTTTCGGGTAAGTGAATGTTCAGGTTTCTGAAGGGGACCCAATCATGGAAATGCCAGTGCAACTCATGGCAGAGCCATTTCTTTAGGTTGGGGTGATATTGATGAACTGATACCTCTACCATGCACAGCTCACACCTGTCTGACATGCCATTACATAGTGGCAACACAGAGCTTGGCTGTGTTCATGGAGACATTAACACACACATTTCACATAAAGTGCCTGCACAGACACCCACACATACCAGCTTCATGAGACATTAATGATGGTTGTTGGTCATTCTGTTTCAGATGTCCTTTGATATTGCCTACATTCCTGCCTGACTGTGTTTCTTACTCAGACACACTCACTACTTTGGTTTCAGCCTAGGCCTCCTGCCCCTCCAAACTGCACACTGTGCAAATGATGATAACTGTCCCATGATCTTGTTTCTATATTTTGAATTCAGGGTTACATATGTATATGCCTGATGGACAGGGTGGATAGCTATCTGAGTGCTTAGGATATGTATCATGATATAATCTGGAATTTTTTTCTGAATTATTACAACAATTTAGTGTTGTGGGTCCTACATTGAAACTGTTGATATGGCAATCATGCTTTTTGCTCCACTTGGGTGAATGTAGGGATAAGTAGACTTTGGACTGTATTTTGTACACTGGGTATTTTAGATGCATGACACATGGTATTTGTTAAACTGCATATATATATATATATATATATATATATATATATATATATATATATATATATTACATAAGTCAGTCATTCACATATCGATATCATTCCTGGACACACACATTCTGCTTAGATACATTTACAAGTAACAGTATGTAAGTATCTGCCATTCATTCATGTTGTTAAACATTTTTTTTCCTAGTACAGGTTCAGCATTTACTTTGCTAGTCCTACAGCTACAACTATTTTCATTTGCAGCTGCCTCTGTCTGATGTTAGCAGTACACAGCCATTACATGGGTAAGTAAACGTGAGCATCGTCTGGCATCAATGTTACTATATGTATGTGCATAGGATGAAAGTTTTACCCCTTAGGTGGTAAGCATGTGTACTATCCATTGCCTCTTGGCCAGATTGAGGGCATATTGTGCATGTCTACATCTACCTCCACCCGCAGTAGCTGGGGCTTCCCTCTCTGACTCCTCAACTGCATGTGTGTGCAATGACTGTGCCAGTAGTGGTGGAATGCATGTTCCTAGCCCTCGGTGTCCCTGCTGCAGCTGTTTTTGCAGGATGACATTTTGTAGGATGGCACAGGTTGTGATCATTTTGGCACAGGTACTGGCATTGTATTGCAGAGCTACCCCCCCCCCCCGATGTAGCTACAGACTGAAACCATGACTTCAACAGTCCAAATACATGCTCTATGATATTTTTTGCTTGAGTGTGTGCTTCATTTTATATTCCTCTGTGGGTGGGTGTGCATTTCTAATGGGCATCATCGACCATGGCTCAAGTGCATACTCTGTATTCCCCAGTAGATGGTCTTATGGCACATTACCCCTGGAAAACCTGTGGTAGAGCTGTGAGTTATGCCAGATATGGGAGTTGTGGCAACTGTCAGGGTTGCCAGCACACACATTCAGGATGATTTCCCTAGCATTACACACAACCTGACACTTAATGGAGTGGAAGCGCTTTCTGTTGATGTAAACCATTCCTTGTTCCCCGGGTGGTGCTTTCATCTCAATTTGTGTGCAGTCTATGGCACCCAGGACTTCAGGGAGGTACGCTATAGGTTAAAAATCCTGCATTGTTCTAGTTCTGTCCTTGGGGGTATGGGGAAATATATGTAGTCACTGGCATGTTGTAGTATGGCATTCAGGAATTTCTATATGGTCCTAGATGCCAATGGCTTTGACTCCCCCAGCATGTCCTATGTGGGTCTTTGAAAGGCTTTTGTAGCTAATATTCTAAGTGCTGCACATACTTTGGTCTCCACAGGTATTTGTTCCCCTCATTTTGCTCTTGCTCTCAGGTAAGGATGACAGAGGCTTCACAGATCCTGGTGTGCATCTCCATCCACCCTGTAGGCTACTATTTCCAACTTATGCAGACCATGATAAGTTAAATGGAGTCTAAATACCCTTCTCCTCCTTGTCCAATGTCTATCAGCAGCAGCAGCATAGGCTTGAGCCTCTTAGACATACACATGCAGAAGAGAAGTGGCATCCCCTAGCATTGTTTTTTTCTGTGGCTGCATTCCAATAGGTTTTGGAGTGCAAAGCAAAAGGCTACATTAAGTGTACACTATTGCTTTATAACTTGTTGAATAGCTCTGCCATCTTGGATTGGTTGCTTAACATATAAATCATCCGCACATGCAGTAATTAACATGCCATGATATTTAATGTGTTTGCACGGCTCTACACATCATGTAGCTCTGCTTACTGAATACCAATGAGCATGCTATTTTGTGCACACCACGGCTGTATAGATTTTATTGAACCCTTCCCAATCAATGTTTGTGGATGAATTCAAGGTGTGAATGATGTGTGTGTGTGTGTGTGTGTGTGTGTGTGTGTGTGTGTGTGTGTGTGTGTGTGTGTATATATATATATATATATATATATATATATATATATATATATATATATATATATATATATAGGAAAATACATTTTCACTTGTAATATCCTCAGTTATTTCCAGCCCAGATAAATAATCTCATTGTCCCTTATTTTTCATGTCACTTACCTTACACTATAGCCATGTTAGTTCTCCTCATAGACTTCCAAAATATTATTTTGCAGACTGCAGATTATTTTCCTTATGGCTTTTATTTGTATAGGTGGCTCACTTCATGGGCCATGGAAGATATTTCCTCTTGCTGCCTTATAAGCCATGTCTACAAGTCATTAATATCTTTTACCCTTCCTTTTAATGCAGACTTGATCATCCAAGCCATGTTTTCTTTGTCCACTGGTTATGGGAAAAGATCCTCCTCCCTGTTCATTGCTTCCATTAACACAATATTGACATTTCTCATTTGGGCTATGTTAAATCCTTAGGTCTGCTGTACTGTCACTGGCAGCTTTGACACATTTGAAGCTCCATGCTTATTTCCAAGCTATGTCAGCCTGATCCCATGTCTGCGTTCTTGATACAATACCTAATTTATTTGAGCATATATTTCTCATTATCACTAACTACTATTTAGTTAAAGTGATACAGGCCTGATGCAGTATACGTAATGTCACTGTGTTTGCTCTGTCAGCCTATCACTTAATTAGAATTTCTCTTTTTATTTGTTTGCTCATTGCTCTTCCTTTTCCTCTACATATGTCAGGGGTACATGAAAACCAAGAGGATCTGTGAACTTTGTAAATGCTGCAAGCTGAAATCCTGATATGCCAACATTCCAACACTGCCATTTCTAAAAGATGACTTCCCTATGTTGTACTCCCAAGCTGAACTACTAAGGCTTCTTGCACTGACCTCTCTGGCATCATAAATGAAAGTGTAGGTAAAAGTGTTCCAGGTACATATCTCAAAGATTTCACCATCAAATTTTAATCTCGATAAGTTTAGCTCCAGGAAAGTCTCCCTGTCACATCTGGGTCTACTCTGCAGCCCAGTGATAGAATTAATGCAATGACTTTTAGTTGCAAAGGTTTTTGATAGTTATATCACATACTGAAAAGCAATAATAAATTAAAACTAAACTAAAACAAATTAAAACAAACATCAACTAAATATTATTTAACTATCATTACCCTACTGGTGGACAAATATTGAATACTTGAACTTAAATTGCCCAAAGTTTTATCCATTTACTAACGGAGTTCATCCATAGAAAGTCACTATTGATGAGTTGTATGGCAAGTGATTCCTTTTAGTGGAACTTCTTCCTGCTTTGAGTTAGTGCAACCATGGAATTATTATACGTCTGTTCAGGGGGTGTGGGTGGCTTGACCCCACATCAGGGGTGCAGAGGAGTTTGTTCCCATGAAGAAATACTTCAAAGTGTTTTTTTTAAGGGGGGGGGGGGAAATGTAGTTCAGAGATTCCAAATACTGGTGCATTTATTTTTGTCCAGTCATAGTGGAAGCACTAACTATGTCCATTTAAGCTATTTACATATGTAGGACATGCAGTATGCACATATCATTAAAGCAAAATAAAAATACATTTTGGTTAGATGATTTAAAACTGAAATTTTAGAAAGCAAAGAAATAGTAGTGAAAGCATACAAATAAGTGTTTAATTATATCAGTAGGGAAGTGAGCCAATATAAATAAGATTTTTCATAATGGTATTTACCTCAGGAGTTTAATTGAAGGTTTTCTTTTAATGTTAGTTTTTGGGTATATAGGAACCTTGACTAGTACTATAAAAATGTAAAATTATGTCTAATATTTTTGATCAGCAATTTTGAAGTATGGATTTTGTGGATATTGTGTATGACAGTTTGTAGTATTTTAAATATCTGACATCCTTCTGCTTAAAATATGACCAATTTAAAAGTGTTAAGTCAAGCCATTATGATTAATATATAGTTTTACTAGCATAAACAAAAGTAATAAAATATTTAAATCTTTTGAGGATATGCTACTGTATGGAATATGAAGGATGTTGAAGTTCCAAGAAAAAAATATTCTGTTGGCATCTTAATGGCTTTAAATTAAATTTAAGGGAATTGCAGAGCTGCTTTGAATATTCACAATTCCAAAATATATGTTGTATGTCTGTTTCTATACCATTGCATGTTTTACAAAATAAAGGGTAATTTGAATAATAGCTAGCTAGTTTAGTTGGGGTCATTGAAGCATTATTTAAAAACATAAATTGTGTGTAGTATTACATTTTAGGTAGATTATTTCAAGATCTGTACTTACTGATTTGTTTAGCCTGGTTATATCTTATGATGAATCAATTTTTAACCAATTTAAGGAGTATAAAAATGTATCTCCATGTTTAATATTTGTAATGAGTTTATATGAGTTTGATATAGGTTTGCTTAATAGTAATGCATTCCATGATTAAATAAAATTTTAAGTTTTACTGGTATTTATTTGGTAGTTTTAATGCTTATGTTGTATTATATAATTTATTTGATTTCATATAGGCAAACAAACTTTTATTCTTAGATTTTCAATTGATAATGACTGCTGCAATGCAAGTCCTAGACTGACTCTTTCTTGAGTAGAAAAGTAGAAATCTAATATTTGATTGTTTAGTATAATGTTTTTGTTGAAATAGGTTAAAGGCTGTTTAGGTTCAGAATGTTTAATAACTTATGGAGTATTTTAATCTATCATAAAAAATGTATGAATCTTAAGTTGATTAATATTATCTTGTTTTAAATACAAAAGGGCTACAAGGATGTATCCACATGGCTTTGTTGATTGAACAGATTTGAATCCACATTAGCACCCAAGTCTTTGAATGTGGGGAATATTTGACTATTTTCAGGAGTATGCTTGTGTTTATAATTAGATAGCAAATGAAAAATCTCAGAAAGATTCAGTCATCCACATTCCTTAGGAATGATTAACTTATTATAGGCAATTCAAGTTGATTATGGGACCAAATGAATTGACCTAAAGTGGTTTTGGTTGATTTAAAGAACTTGGTATGTAATACTTAAAAGGAGATTAGATGGAGGAGAATTCTTGGAAACAGTTCATTTCAAATACAGCAACCTTGGAAAGAAATGGGAATGTTTAATGGTTCCATCTGCTGATAACATTTGTTATATTTAATCAGGCATTTATCATTTTGTTCTTAAAATTTAATATAAGATGTTCACTAAAAATAACAGCTAAGTATTTCAGGGATGAGCAGGTTTGAATTTCATCACTTTGTAAGTCTGGCATGGCTATATAATTTAAGTTTAACGGAACTGTAATGATTTATGTAGATTTACTTTGTAGTTAAGAGTTTAAAGAAATCATTAATTTAACTAATTATTTTAGATAGATCTGTGTTTAGGTTAGTTAAATATTCACTGATTTTGTCAGCGAATGCAGACAATGGTCAGATAATATCAAATATTTTTGGTGGTATATGATATGTTTTTGTATTAGTGTTTTAGTAGGGGCTCACTATATACGTTAAATAAGTAGGGAAAGAGGAGGCAACCCTGTCTAGCTCCATTTTTGATGTTTATGGACCTGGACATGCTTTTATTTATATACAGTTATGTGTATGCATTTGAATAGATCAGCTGAATGGCTTTAATGAATGAATCAGGAAAGTTAACGTGATGCATAACATTAAATAAGAAAAAAAAATACATTGTTATTTACTGGCCATCACCCATATAGGGAGCAGTGCCCCCACATACTCCCTGATATTATATATGTTGACTCCAAAATCACACAATATTGGAGTAAAGGGAATATTCTCCAACTCTAGGAAGTGTGCCTTATCTTTGCAGGAAAATAGATAACAAACAGTCTTGTTTCAGAGGTATACTGAGCATGAAAGATGTAATTTTTGAGGAGAATGTGAAAGATGGTCATGTGTTCAAGTGGGTTACAGTCAACTGACAAACATGAAACTGTTAATTTCTAAGTTGCATGAACATAGCTGGTCATTCTCAATGTATTGCTGGACTGTATTTGTTTCCTCAGTACACTTGGCCCAGAGCAAGATGAAGAAAGAGCAGCAAACTAGTGTTGTTTATTCAGTGATTACTCTTTCTTTAGATATGGTGTGACTTCAGAATGAAAATAATACTGTAAGAAAGAGTTGAGTGTTTCTAAGTCCTCATACCAGGGGAGAGCAAACTTGTCCACCTACAAACCATGAATTTTCTAGTATTGTTCAGATAGTATTTCCATGAATGTACATTATTTTTTAGAAAATGTTTATAAACATATGTGTTCTCCCTCACATAATTACCTCTGTGCAAAAACAGTGTCATGCAATGGAGTCTTGAGCTGGTGAATGTTATTTTAGTGGAAACTATAAACAGGGTTGACCTTAGGTCAACTGCCACCAAGGAAAAAGGGCTCCACAGAAGTGTATACTCCATTGATTAGTGCTAATTTAGACTAGGTGGGGCTCAGGCAGAGACTACTACTAAGTCTGTGTCAAAATCAACTTAAACAGCATTGTTATGTGATGGCCACAAGCCTCCACATGCTGTGAAGTTCTAGGTGTTCTGCTTTGTATTTTACTCCTTATTGTGTTGAAAAAACACTTAAACAGAGGAAATCATAAAAACAAGATAAGCTACTTTCATCTAGACAGCCCCCCTTTCTCAACAGACAGCTATAGCCAGAATTCTGAAATCTTTGATTCAGTTTAAATTTTGATTAATTTTAATTTTAATTTAATTTTAATTTTTAATTATTTTTTTTCTTTAATTCAGAAATATGATTGTGATAGAAGACAATAGCTAAGTAATGTAGTACAGACAAACAAAAACATATTCTACCTTACTTCACACATTTTGCATTTGTCCCACAAAGCCAGAATAAGAAGTAAGCAACAGCAGTGAGCTAGAAAATTTCCTCTGCAGACAGCAACAACAATTATAGTTACTTTCTCTATGCATATCTCCGATGTCAGTTTTAGCTACTTCTGTGTGCACAGGCTAGTGTGATAAAAAAAGATGGCCATGAATTTTATTTCACCTCTGTCAACTTCCAGGCAAACAGTTGCCTTACATTAAAGTATTCTAACTTGTCTCTCAGAAAATTATGTTAAGTCTGCAAATGCATACTAGTCCTGCAAAACCAGACACAGGCTGTAAAAAGTGATCAAACAAGAGGGTCAGTTTATTTCTACAAACAGTTCCCCAGTAATTATAGCTAAAAAATAACAGCCATGCATTATATTTGGCAAAACTGACTTTAAGCACCCCACAGCCTACTTCCACCCTCAAATCAATGACACCCTCCATTACTTTGCATAAAGACAGATGGTGTAGTATCCATCAGGTGTTGCTGCCCCCTACCCCCACCACAAGTACTCAAGGCTTTTAAAGGTGTATTAATAACAGTGGACTTTACATATATATATATATATATATATATATATATATATATATATATATATATATATGTATAGTGTGGGCGCTAGGGTTAGCAGTCCCCTTGCTGCATATGGGCATTTCTGTCTCACCATCAGTCATTCATAGCCACTACAAATGCTGGGGGGTATGTAAAGTAAGTCACGTCTTGTATTTCAAATTTGTTCCATTGACATAGTAGTTACACATTAAAATGTTCCAAATTACTTCACATTCATCACATTAATCCTGTAAAACCAGATAGTGATTCCTTAAACTTAGAAAACAAGAAGGTCAGTTACTTTCTACAGACAGTATATATCACCACTCAGCAGTTATAACTAAACATGCCAACCATTGATTGTATTGCAGCTTTGTTCCACATAAACAGTAGCTACACATTGAATTATTGCAAGTTCCCATTGCACAAATCACAGTAATCCTGCAGATTTTGCATGAAAATACATTTTCTGAGGAGAACCACAGAAATGTAATATCTGGAATCTTTGACTGATGAAATCCGTCAGTGGCTTATCATGATAAACATAATGTAAATAAGGGGCATGCCTCTTAACTTGCTACCAAAAGAAAACAAAAACTCAAAAATAATTGGGGGGAGGGCAACATCAGTTGCAGATTTTTAAATATTGTTCTTATACACTTAGAAATATGCTAGAATAACTGGTTTTGTGATAAATGCATTTTTCTGAAGGATATGGAGTCTGAAACTAAAATTGCTGCTATTATGGAAATAGAAAAAAATAGACACAATCTGCAAAATCAAGTACCGCTGAGAACTAGCTAGCCCCCTGACATCTAAACCATGTGGTTGTCTGCCAGCAACAATTACCAATATATATGTATATATATATATATATATATATATATATATATATATATATATCTGGGACTACTTCAGAATGCCGACTATCATATGGCCGACACCATATGATCGACATTCCGAAAGACCGACATCCAGAAATAGCACCATTTACCTACCTGTAAACACAGTACAACTATGTTATGCAGGGGGAAAGGCTCCCTGCACCCCCTCACCCCCTGCTACTTAAATATTCTCACTCCGAGATCACACTTCAGTGCAGGAAAGGGGAATCTCCCAGTCCCACACTGTAGCGGGATCTCCGCTATCATTTGTTGGCCTTTCAAACGTTTGCTCATATGGTGTCGGCCATATATACATGCACATATATTATATTTACCTCATACCACCACTGAGCTTCTCTTCATGCCAGACTCTCACATTTGAATTTGTTGACATCTTTCTCTGTCTCACCGATGATGTACCCAATTAATTTTTATTTAGGATGTAGGTGGAATGAGCAGGACCCAGCAAACAATATCTCAAAATCTACAAGACATCCTCCTAAAGATGCCACTCTTGTTGCTCTAGCAGGGGCACTTTTTCTGTATTTGTTTATTTGTTTATTTATTCATTTATAGCAAAGAAGCACCATTTCTTTACTACAATAAGTAAACAAATAAATAAATACCAAAAAAGTGCCCATGCAAGAACAGTGAGACAATCAGCTGAGACAGCAACCTAGATGATTCATGCCTTCCATGCCTATAAAACATCCTTTGATTGTAATTCCACGACTATTAATCTGACTTGTCAAGACCTCTCAGTCTATGTACATGTGTGTGTGTGCGTGTATGTGTGTGTGTGTGTGTGTGTGTGTGTGTGTGTGTGTGTGTGTGTGTGTGTGTGTGTGTGTGTGTGTGTGTGTGTGTGTGTGTGTGTGTGTGTGTGTGTGTGTGTGTGTGTGTGTGTGTGTGTGTGTGTGTGTGTGTTTGCTTGCCTGTGTTTGTGAGTGCCTGCATGTGAGTGTACATACACATATGGACACACACACACACACACACACACACACACACACACACACACACACACACACACACATTTATTTATATATGATTAGGATAACTTTTGTTTACATGCAACAACTCTAATATTCCAAACTACAATGACAATATGTCGACAAAGTGAAGATCAACATGCTAGTCCACATGCACCAAAAGAATAACCTCAGTGCATACATTTAAAAGAAAAATTAAAAAGTATGGCAATCAGCTAAACAGATGACAAAAAATAAGTGCATCCACCATAAAAATATCTGTATCTGCATATCTATATCATTCTATCTATTGTGTATATGTGTGTGTGTATGTATATATATATATATATATATATATATATATATATATATATATATATATATATATATAGATATATAAAATATATATCACATAATACATCCACATGCGCCAACATGCACACACACACATTCACACATACATATGTAATATACATATTTGCAAAAGTATTGAAAATTCCTATTAACAAATCACAACTTAGCAAACAAATCCTATAAAAAATGCACACATCAAAAATGCCAATAATCAAACACAAATACAATGATTATACCAAGCCCATAACACATACATGCCACTGCTGAGCTTCTCTTCTCCAGGTACCACATTACCTATTAACGACTCTACAATGAGATTTGAAGGGGTGGTTCCGCACTTAACACCCTGTGACATGCTTGGTTTTACCATCCAAACACCCCTTAAGTGATGCGTACTAATTTCCTGCTTCTGGTACTATGATAAAAAGTGAATACCCATTTAATATCTAATGACGGCTGGCACAATGTGAACAATGATTGCAGTGAATAACTTCAAGTTTATCTTAATAAACTAACACATACTCAGTGTCAAACTATCATGGAGAAATGTCAAAAGCCCAATAACATTCAATTATTGATCATTCATTCTTGACAGGATACCAGCACTGATTTTCTGTTAACCTGCACCACCTCAGATAACCTTCAAAAGCTAGATCAACTTCTCTGTACTGTTGAACTACTAAATAATACACATGCATGCATTATTATCGATAAACACACCTTTGATTAAAGCATAGGCAGAAAACTTGCACACTCAATAAGTCAACAGCATTTGGATAATTTCACTGGTTCCATATAGATATATGTATATGTATATATATATATATATATATATATATATATATATATATATATATATATATATATATATATATATATACACATAGAGAGAGAGAGAGAGAAAACAAGGGATATATATATCTATATCTAGGTAACCATTTGAAAGGGTATGTGTAAAACTGAGTTGTGAAACAAGGAGACCAAATGGGTAAAAACATGTCTATTTGCCAAAATATTCCCTTTATTCAAAGATATGGCAATCTCAGAGTAAGTATATATAAGTTTGTGTGCTGTGGAGACTTACTCCTAACATCAGGGGGAACTGCAGGGGTGATTGGCAACTTGCAAAAAAATGAAGTTTAAAGGAGAAGACAGATGTTCAAGATTTGGTCTTCTCCTGGATTTTCATTCTTTTTTCTTACTTTTGTTCTGTTATCACTCGGTATTACAAGTGTCAACATTTAAATAGAAAGTCAAATATATATATATATATATATATATATATATATATATATATATATATATATATGTGTGTGTGTGTGTGTATGTGTGTGTTTGTGTGTGTGTGTGCATTTACAATTATATATGTCATTGTTGTCGAACACATTGGCACTACTTCTGTTCATTCGGTGATTCTGTCTGGCCTTAACCTTATCCCAGCAGCACATGATCAAAAAAAGATTGACGGCCAATTCACAAAAGCAGTTACTTCAAGCTACAACTAACAAAATACATCAGTAATCATCTCTGTATATAAAATATAACTAAACAAGTGTATTATGTGGCATAAATCATCCCTGCATCAAGTGGCATTTGCTTTAACACTCCCCTATTTACATATACTAACTCCATGGTTTTACAACAGGAATGAAAAGTGTGTCACAATTTAAATGCTGTAGTTATCTCAGCACAAGTCAGCTACAACAAAATTTGATATGCTGTGCCTTCCGTGGCTAGAAACACCTTTTTTTGCATATCAGTAAGCTGCTGATTTACAAATATACACTATCTATATATTAATTTAAAGAGAAATATTAGTGCATCTCTCTTTCTTTCTATGTGTGTGTGTGTGTGTGTGTGTGTGTGTGTGTGTGTGTGTGTGTGTGTGTGTGTGTGTGTGTGTGTGTGTGTGTATATATATATATATATATATATATATATGGTTTACCTTGAGAACAATGAACACGAACATGTCACATGTTCAGAATAGCGAGAAATAATGTTGCGGGATGAAGCGCCAGCTATTCTGAATGTCGGCAGTTGACAGGTCGAAATCTGATGCCACCCAACCACATACTGGACAGTCGTCTAACAGTTTTGGTCATATTTACTTTTTGTAATCTGTTTCTTTCATTTATCTAACTATGTCTCTGTGATTCTATTAAATCAAGAAGGCCTTCCCATGAATCATTTTCTTCTGGACTGAGAGTATCTTCTTTGCTCCCCCTTTCCTGCAAGTAATCTACAGAAACTTCCTAAGCATCTTTTGGTGACAAATCTTTTTTAAATGCACCCTGTTTCATAGCTGTTCCTTCATATGGGAACCATTTGGCCCATCACTCTGCAACAATACCTGTGTTGGGGTCGGCACTGTTTCCTGCTCATTCCCTTGCTATGCAACTCCAACTTGACTTTTAGGTTCATAGGTTCATAGGTTGGTACTAGGCTATCTGCTCGAGGGCATTTATAAGCCTAGCCAGAATGTGTCGGCTTTCACTGCCCCATTGATTAATTAACTGATCCTCTGTCAAGCAGAGCCAAAGAAGTCATCCCAGGGGTGTATTTTCTGTTACCCATCCACTCGTCAAGGTTTCTCTTGAAGAGTGTTAGTGAGGGGCTCTGCCTGATGTAATTTGGAATTTTGTTCCAAAGCATGGGGAGTCTCTGTGACAGGAATCTATCCCTCGAGTATGTTCTATTTATTGTTGTGGAGAGGTTGAGCTCACTAGAGCGCGTGGCTCGCAATGACTTGGATTTCTTTAGGTGGAGCATGTCCATCAATTCTGAGTTGGGCATGGCTTTGTAAGTCAGGCAGAGATCACCTCTGAGTAAGCGATATGCCACTGAGTACAGCCAGAGTTTTTTCAGTCGAGCCAGTAATCCTCCTGGTGAGGTACTTTTGTGGTCTTTCCAGCTGTTGGAAGTGTCTTGTGAGGTACATTCTAAATGGGGCATTGTACTCCATGATGGGTCTAATGAGTGACGAGTAGAGGGGCACTATAACCTCTTTATTTCTAGATGCAAACCCTTTAGTAATTAGATGGGCCACATAGAAGGATTTCCCAACTATTTTGGCAATATGATTGTCAAAGGAGAGATTACTATCAACCTGGTCCCCAGATCTCTTATTACCTCTTCTGTATTAAGGGGGCTGCCACCTATGTGGTAATTTGTGGGTGTTTTGTTTTCCCAAATGGGATGACTATGCATTTTTTGGCATTTAGTTTGAGGCCATGACTTTGACACCAGGTGTCCGTCTCAGGAAGGCTCTTTTGGAAGATGTCCGTGTCAGCCGCAGAGTCAATTATGGCTCCCAGTTTGCAGTCATCGGAGAACTTGGTTAGCCATAGTCCTCCTGTGTTTACCTGTACTTCTGAGAAGTATATGCAGACAGTAGGGGTCCCAGGACACCACTTGTGACTGGTTTAGAGTCGGACCTGGAGCCCCCTATTCTTACCGTGTGAATTCTATCTGTAAGCCAGTTGGCAACCCATCTCGTGACGTAGGGGTTTATGTTCAGGCTGATGAGTTTTTCTGTAATACACGAGTGGGGAATGGTGTCATAAGCCGTGGCGAGGTCAAGGTAGGCTGTGTGAACCACCTTTCCCTCGTCTATGGCCTTGGTGACTGTCTCGAAGAAGTCAACCAGATTTAGTAGGCATTATCTGCCCTTAACAAAGCTGAACTAGGTCAGGTCAAGTGTTTGGAGGTTCCCAATGTCTTTGTTAATGAGTTCCATGATGATGCACTCCATAGCCCTGCAGACCAGGCTAGCCAGGCTTATGGGGCGATAGTTACCAGGGTCAGTTGTGGCCCCTCCTTTGTGTAGAGGAATAACCATTGTTGTGCACCATTCTATGGTCACATAGCTTGTGGAGAGGCTGAGGCTGAACAGTGTGTTTAGCTGGGGGGGGGGTTAGTTCATTCTGTAGTTCATGCAAGATGCAGCCTGGGACACCATCTGGCCCTATTGATGCTGTGCTTTTGGCTTTTGAAAGGCTGTTTTCACCTGTGTGTCTGTGATTTTTGGGACACTACACTTTTCCGGTATTGTTGTGGGCCCTTTTGGAGGTGAGAAGGGGGTGAAGTTTGCACTGAATATATCAGCCAGGATGTTGGCAATATCAGTAGGTTCAGTATATTTTGTGCTATTTTGCACTAGTTCAGTGCATATCTGTGAGTTGCCACTTAGATTCTTAACATAGCTAAAGAAGGCTTTGTGGTTATCTTTTGAATCCTTGGCTATTTTTCTTTCGAAGTTAGCCTTGGATGATTTGATGAGGGACCTTAGTTTTTTACTGATACTGATCAGGGATGTCTTTCCTTCTTGGGATTTGCTTTTTTTCTGAACTAGTTTCCTCCTTCTATTGTATAGCCTGTTTATTGCAAGGGTCCACCAAACTGGTTTCCTTCTCTTAGAGGAGTGAGTCTTGGTTTTGCTAGGCATAGCATGATCCATGCATCCTTATAGGTGCTCATAGAGGGCATTTGTAAAGGTTTCTGCATCTTGGGCAGCGTTATCTTTTAGAGTGGGGGCTGTGAGACTTACCACCTCTGTCTTAAGTAAGGTGAAGTTTGCTTTAGAAAAGTTTTTTACTGTGGTTTCCTTAGTTGGGGGTGGTGGTGGGGTGTGGACATCCAGAGTGATTAGTTTATGGTCTGATCTAACCAGTGATGGGTTGACCTCCGTTGTGGACCACCTGTCACCCATGCTGGTGATGACCAAGTCCAATATGTTTTCACCTCTGGTAGGGGAGTTTACCAGCTGATCCAGGGTGTTTGAGTTGATGAATTCCAGGAAGCGCTAGGCCTGGGAATTTGTACTCGAGTAGTTTTCCCAGCGAATGTAGGGTAATTGAAATCGACCAATATCAGGGTGTTCGGTAGGACCTTCATGTTTTCCAGTGTCTCCAGAAAGTTGGAGTGGTGGTCTTGGGTCATGGAGGGTGATCTGTAGCAGGCCACAATTTGCATTGCAGATTTGCCTGATGTTAGTTTGCACATGGATGATCTCAGAGGTATCATGCTGCGCCACTAACCTGGAGGCATATGTATCCTTGATGAATATGGATACACCCCCTCCTTTTGTGTTTTGGTCCATGTTCTGTGGCCAAAACGTGTGGTATGAGTTGTAGCCTGGGAGTGCTGAAGTGCTCTCTGTACCTTGAACCAGGTTTCAGCTACTGCACAGATGTTGACGTTCTCCATACTGAAGAGTGCTTCGAGCACGTGCATTTTGAGATTTAAACTCCTGGAGTTGAGTAGCATAACCCTCAGTTTTTTTTGTTAATTGTACTGTTTACGGAGGTGGGTTTGACTTTTGAGCCTTGCCTAAAAAAGGCACTATGGGGGCAGCAAGAGCCTTGGCCAGTATTTGAAAGCCTAGGGGTGACAGGTGCAAGCCGTCCCTTGCGAAGCAATGTGGCTTGTCGAGCATGTCATCCGAGGCTGACAGACACTACATCTTCTTTGAATGACACCAATGTGTATTTTTTGCCAGTGCTGTTTTAGTAGGTCTGTATGCGGCTGGAGGTGTGTTGCAAGTGTTAACCTTCTCCTCTTGACTGCCTGTTCCAGTCTTGGGTGGAGACAGCTTAGCTTCCAGTTTGGCTGTATAATTGCATCTCTCACATATGTTAGTGTTTTGTGGTAGGAGAGGGTTGTCTGTGTAAAGAAGGCAGTTGTAACATTGCCTCAGGATACCCAGATTCACCAGCTGGACTGGAGAGTGCACCTGAAGTTGCCCTTTGGTCATGCCTGAATAGTATGGTGAGCTGCTTAGTCGCTTGGTTGGTGAGGGGTGAAAAAAGAGCCTTACCCTGTTGGGCAATCAGTGTCAGGGTATATTAGTGCTTGCTATTAGGTCTGAGCAAGTGCTGGGCCGTAAGATGCTTTTTGAGTGCTTAGGTTGAGAGTTAGACTAGTTTCAGGGGAAAAATTGAAGAGGAGACTTAGTGGAGCCGGGAATAATTTAACCGTAGCTAACCGGCACTGCCCGGTGCGCAAAACAGTGCAAACACGGTTTTTATAGTAGGGAAATGAAAGAGAGAGAAATTAGCCCAAATGGCCAATAAACTACTACCTTCTGGGCTGGAACCACTCCTCCAGGGACAGATTGGTTGCTCAAAGCTCCCCTCTCTCACAAGTGAACAGAGAAACTTCCTTCTATCCAAGTAAGGTATGGGCAACTCAGAAACTAGTATCACAACCCTGAATTCAGCACTGGCCTGAAAACTGGACTATACTAGCCCAGAAAGGCAGGAAACAACACATTTTTTTTTTTTTTTTTTTTTTTTTTGTTTTTTTGAAAAGATAAGCCAAAACAGAAAAAATACACTTAAAACAGCTTTAAATGACTACAAACGATCAGAAAAGGCTATCGCACTTTAGTGTGTAGCCTACAACAGTTAAACAAATTATTTAAACAAAAAACAACTTTTTAAAAGTGCAGGCAGTCAAATAAGTACAATATGTGAAAAAAACAAGCTTTTAAATCACAATAAATGCTGGACAATCTGCATTTAGGCAGAAAACTGTTAAGTACAGCAAGAAAGTACATAAAACTGATACTTAATCACTCCAAAGTCTCTCTTCTAAGCTCGAAGGCTTGTATCAGTTTAAGGCTTTCTAGTGCTACCCAGTAGGTTAGTTACAGGAAAGATGGAAAACGAGCGCAGATGTGGTCTTTTAAACCAGAAAGTTGAAAGAGATGGACAAACTGTCCAATGGTCAATAAACTACAATTTCTGGGCCAAGAACCTCTCCTCTCGTGGTAGACAGGCTACCTCATGCTTACCACTCCCACTGATAAGCTAGAAGGCTTTCTTCCAACACAGAAATGCTTGCGGGGCTCAGAAGCTTACCAACAGTTCTGGATACAGCAACTCTGTATCTGGACTAGGCTAGTTACAGGAAATGTGGGAAACAAGCGCAAGTGTGGCTTTTAAACCAGAACATTGAAAGAGATGGAAAAAAAACTGCCCAAATGGCCAGTAGCTACAATTTCTGGGCCAGGAACCACTCCTCTTGTGGTAGATAGGCTACCTAATGCTTACCACTCCCACTGATAAGCTAGAAGGCTTCACTCCAAAACAGAAAGGCTTGGGGGGCTCACAAGCTTAGAAAGAGTCCTGGATACAGAAAATCTGTACCTGGGCTAGACTAGTTACAAACGTAGGCTTTTAAGCCAGCAAGTTGAAAGAGATGGAAAACTGCCCAAATGGCCAAATAGACTACAATTTCTGGGCCAAAACTCACTCTTCCCATGGAGGCTAGGCTTCCTAGTGCTTACCACTCCCACTGATAAGCTAGAAGGCTTCCCTCCAACACAGAAAGGCTTGGGGGGGCTCAGAAGCTTACCAACAGTCCTGGATACAGCAAGTCTGCATCTGGACTTTAGTTACAGAAAGGCAGGAAACAACCTTAGATTTTTTTTTTTTTTGTTACAGAAAAGCAGCTAAAACAGCAGTAAATACAATTCAAATTGTAGTGCAGGCCAGCACACCCGAGTGTGTAGCAACACTACAGCAAATGCGGTTTAAATAAATGCAATTAAATTAACAAATGACTAAAAAACAAGTGCAGAAGGCAGTAAATTAGAAGGCTATTAACAAGCAGTAATAAGTGCAGAGTAAGAGCGACTGAACAGATGACAGCACACAGAAGAGCAACTAAGACAGTTACAGTAAGAGCAGCTGAATAATATATATATATATATATATATATATATATATATATATATATATATATATTTGTACTAGTTTTCTACAGAAGGCTCCTACAGAGGGCTCCAGGGCATCATTGTGTTCTTCAGATGCCTGCTGCTTCTGTTGCTCTTTAGTCTGGGGACCTGTAATTCCATCATGCTGAGACACTGCCTGTGTTCAAGTCATGGCACTATATCCTTCACTTCACAGATAATTCATAACTTCAATTTAAATTTAACGTCTGCTTTACTAACCTTCTTTTCTACATTGTTCCTTTGTTTTCTTATTTTTTTGTAATGTGTAATGTTCCATATCTGGGTACCTGTACCTGCATTTCTCTTCAAATAGCTTTGTAGCTGCTTTTTTGTATTATTTTGTTTTTTCCCTTTGATTAAATATTACACCATAGCAGATCTCATTTTCTTTCCAATGTACATGCTTATTTTTTATACCTCTAAAAATCTCCGGGTTTTATTGGTTATATCTTTGCACTTCCTCTGTTGCTTCTTTTTCCAGGTGACCCAAAGTTTCTTTGTGTATGTAACATTTTTTTTAATATGTCGTATTAATGAATACAAATTTCCCTTTGATGCCTTTGACAGTTTTTCTTATATGAGTATTTGTTTTTTGTTTAATTTATCTCTTAATATTTCTAAATAGTTTCCATTTGGAAATTCTGGGCTTCTTGTGTAATAGTCAAAAACAAAAAAAATGACCGAATGGAGACTTGCAGGATACAAAATGAAACTTCTTTTAATAAAAGCAAGAAAGATCAGTGCTTTCGTATGAAATTTAATACATAAGGACTTCATCAGATAAATTCACAAAATCATAGTACATTTAAATAATAAATTTTCAAAACAATTAACCAGTCCCCTTCAACATTTAATTAAACAACTATTCTCAACCAAGTGATGTGCTCAAACTTCAAATTAAATTGTCAATTAAAAACAGCCTCAGAAACTGAATATAGAAAATAAATATAAAATATAATTTATTCCCTCCTAGAAAATTTGCATCAAAAAACTACCTAAATTAACTACAAATAATGCCTCTAAATATTCCTACATATTATATAAAATACAATATTAATTAGATTTCTTATCTGTCCTCATTCAATTCTGGCCATGTGCAAGCATTCAGTTTTAACTGCCATAATAATTATTTCCTCTCTAAGTAAAGGCCAGTTGGTCCATCCCTTGGATTTATTTTAATCTCATCTATGGCCATATATTTAAATGAATGATCCAAAGATTCCATAATTTATTTATTTTATTTATTTATTTCCAGTTTGATGACCGGGGAGGTCCACTGGGCTAAAACAGCCCATTTTCAGTGGAGGTCCAGGGAGAAACGCTCCAATAATACATAGTACAAGCTCCATAATATGAAGTACAATACATAGTGGAAACAGAAACAAACTAAGCACATTTTACATACAAAATAGCAAAAACTAAACAAAATTTAAGCAGCAGCTTGGAGAAGAATGTAAAGCATATTTACATGTTTAGTGGTTAAGAACAGTAGTACAAGGTTAAATTAATACAGAGGTTTAAATCATCTGAGAATGATATAGAAGTAACATTAGCATAGATGAGTTCTTTATGCATGAATATTAGCATGAGTTAAATTAATAAGAAGGTTTAAATCCTGTGAGAGTGGTACAGAGGTAGCATTGGCATGAAGGCAGTACATAGGGTTAATCAATAGTGTGTAAAGAAGAACAAACTTTGTGTGTTATAACATATTTATGTATTAAGCAGGTTAGGTAGGTGGAGTACAATTGCATTTTCATTTTTGGGAGAGGTAAGAATGCAGCTTGGTTTTGAAGTGTTCAGAGTTCTCAGAAATTCTTAGAGATGGAGGGAGAGAATTCCATTTTTTGGCGATGGAAAAGGATAGGAGAAGCTGACCAGTGGGGTGGTTTGGTTTGTAAACAGAGATTAGATTTTGGTGGGTAGATCTTAGAGTTTTGTTTGGGGTGTATGAAGTTAAGATATTTGTTAGTGCTGGCATATAGTTGGTTTGAAATTTAGCTTGTGAGTGGTGATGAGTTGGAGGTAGTCAAGGTAGTTTGGGAGTTCTAGCCATTGCAGCTGGTGGAGAGGTTTACAGTGGTGAGTGGAGTATTTGGACATGGTGGTGAACTTTGAGATTTTATTGTAACAGGATTCTAGTTTAGAAGAGATGGAGGAAGATAGGTTGGTTAGTAGGGGAGCACCATACATTAGTGAAGGTAGTAAGAAGGTAGTGGTGAGGGTCTGTGTTGCTGACGGGGAGAGTAAGTGGGAGTTTCTGTACAGCATGCCAAGTTTCTGATGGGTTTTCTTTATATTTAGCTGAATATGGGTGTTGAATTTTAGGTGTTCGTCAATAGTAACTCCAAGATGTTTAGCAAAAGGAACAACTTCTATAGTGGAGTGGGCAGGCTTGTAATCTTGAAAGAGGTTTTGTCTAGGTGGATAGATTTTGAAGGAGAGAATAGAAGGATCTTTGATTTGTTGGCATTCAAAGAGAGGTGATTTTGAAGCATCCAGTTCTCAGTAGTTGAGAATTCAGTTTGAGTTTTTGTTTGGAGCTCAGGGAGGTTTGTTGCAGAGCAAACTAAAGTTGAGTCATCTGCATATTGTACTATCTTAGTGTTAGGAATGGCTGCATGGAAATCATTAATGAAGATATTGAAGAGCGTAGGGCCAAGAATGGATCCCTGGGGTACCCTTGTTGGGGTGGGAAGGAAGGCTGAGGTGCCAGTTTTCCATTTTACTGCCTGAGATCTGTCAGAGTGGTAGCTGCTGAATCAGGTAATGGTGCTTTGTGAGAGGTTAAGATTAGAATGGTGGTGAAGAAGGTGGGTATGGGAAACTGTGTCAAAAGCCTTGGTGAGGTCAAGGAGGACTATGGATTCAAGTTCTCCGAAGTCATGGGGATAGTTTATGATGTCTAGAAAAGAGAGAAAAGCTGATATTGTGCTATGACCAGGATGGAACCCATGTTGTGTTGGGGTGAGAGGTTGGTTATGTGTAATGAATGGCATGAGCTGGAGGTGGATGTATTTCTCAATAATTTTTGAAATAGGGGAAAGAATTACTATGGGTCGGAAGTTGGAGATGTTATTATTTTTGCCTCCTTTATGGAGGGGTAGGATAAAGGCTGCATGCTACAGTTTCAGGACATATGATTCTTGTATGGATCTGTTGATGAGTATGCTAATGGGGATGACGATGCTGTCTGCTGCAATTCTTAAAAAGAGTGAGGGGATATTGTCAGGGGCATTGGAGCAAGGCTTAAGCTTAGAGAGAAGTTTTTTTATATATGTGGTGGGGATGGGTTTGAGGTGGAATATGGGAGGTGAGTTTGGGGTGGAAGGTTGGGCAGAGGGTTTTATTTGGGGGGAGGTGTTGTTTGGGAATGTTTTAGTGAGTTCTGCTATAGAGTTAGTAAAGAAGCAGTTGAACAGAGTAGCTATTTTGGAGTCAGATTTACTAGTGTCAGGGCAAGGGTTGTTTTTGGTGCCTGGGTTGAGAAGTGAGTTGATGGATTTCCAGAATTGTTTAGGGTTAGAGGAGTGGTTAGACTGGACTTTGATATAGTATGCTTTTTTGTCTTGTATGAAACATTTTTTGGCTAAGTTGTGGAGTTGTTTATATTTAAGAAGGGTGTCAGGGTGCCTATTACGATGGTAGAGTTTCCATGTCTTGTCCCTTTGTTGCATGAGTGTTTTGGTATCTTTACTAAGCCAAGGGGCAGAATTGGTTTTTATACATTTTATTCTTGTATGTGCTTGGGAGTTAAGAGTGTCTAAGAAGGTTGAGTTGAAGAATTCAACAGCACTGTCCAGAGGTAGAGATTTTAGAGTGTCCCAATTTATCAGTTTGAGAGAATTAGAAAAAGATGTAGGGTTAAAGTTGTTGAAATTCTGAGTATGGATATAATGGTGTAGATGAGGAGAGGAGGGGGTTGCTCTATGGATGAAGGCTGTTAAGTGATCACTGATAAGAGTTTGGTAAGGTGTCAGTGTGGAAGATTTTATTTGGGTGGGAGACAAGGATCTAGTCCTATATGGAGCCTGGGGGGTTATTTTTATTAGGTCTGGTTATAGCATTTGTGAGTTAAGTGAAATTACATAGATTGATTAAAATGGTGGGGTTATTGGCAGTAATACTGTTCCAGTCAATGTTCACAACTCTTAGGATGTATGTCTCAAGCTTGATATTATATGAGGCCCATAGAAGAATTTCCTCAAGTGTGTTAATGTTGTTTTCAGGGGGAATATAGAGGGCTATAACACAAATGCGTTTCTGGTTATTTAGTTTGAAATTTCCTATGACTAGTTCAGCATTGTTGAACTCTGGAATAGGATTTTGGTAGGGAGTGATGGAGAGTAGGCTAGAGTAGATTAAGGCTACTCCTCCACCGTTCTTTTTTAGGTGGTCTTGTCTAAGTACTTAAAATACAGGAGGTAGTATTTCAGAGTCTGAAATGTTGGGTTTTTGCCGTGTCTCAGAGACAGCTGCTATGTCAGGTTGGGTATGGGATAGCCAAGCGTGGAAGTGGGCTAATTTGTTTTTTTAGACTCTGGGTATTGATGGTCAAGATCTTGAGGTATTTAAGGTTGGTAGTATGGGTGGTAATGGGTGGAGATGGATTGCTGCTGGTACTAGGTCCTGGGTTGGGGTGTATGTCTCCTGCTAGGCATAGGCAGTTAAATGGGAATGAGAGCAGGGGTTTGGATTTGCTCCTAGAGTTTGGTGGGAGATACAATAGTGCTTTAGGAATATGACGTTTCATTGAGGAGGATAGGAGTTTTAGTTTGTGCCTAGCCAAGACACTAGTATAGAGGGACAGAGAGGGGACCATAGCCCAAAAATTGTTTTTTGTAACGGAATGAATTTTAAGAATATATTAGAAGGAATTAATAATGGTTATAAGCATCAAATACATAAAATAATGGTAAAATGAGGAAGATATCCCTATTATAGTAGGATTAAATTGGGGGACAGTTTTATGGTCAATAGTATGAAATATTACCTCAATGGTAAATTTAATTCTGAGTCTAAGAACGTAAAATATTTGGCTACATGTCAAGACTGTCCCTGTTCCTACTTGGGGAAAACTGAATGTAGATTTTGGGATAGGATATATGAACGCAAATATAATATTAAGAAAAGAAAAGAGAGTAATGCCCTGGCTAGGTATGTTATGGACTCTCTGGATCATTCATTTAAATATATGACCATAGATGAGATTAAAATAAATCCAAGTGGTTGACCTACTATGGCAGTTAAAACAAAGCAGTTAAATTCCTGCACATAACCAGGATTGAATGAATTTAGTTTTATCTATTGTTTGTTAAGGTTGAAACCACTCGAGAGATAAGAAATTTAATTAATATTATATTTTATATAATATGTAGGAATATTTGGAGAAATCATTTGTAGTTGATTTTGCTAGTTTTTTAGATGCAAACTTTCTAGGAGGGAATAAATTATATTTGATATTTATTTTCTGTATTCAATTTCTGGGGCTGGTTTTCTAAGATAAGGTTGACAATTTAATTTGAAGTCTGTGCACATTACTTGATTGATAATAATTGTTAAAATAAATGTTGAAGGGGGTTGCTTAATTGTTTTGAAAATGTATTATTTAAATGTACTATGATTTTGTGATTTTATCTGATGAAGTCCTTATGTGTTGAATTTAAGATGAAAGTGCTCATCTTTCTTGGTTTTATTAAAATAAGTTTTGTTTTGTATCCTGCAAGTCTCCATTTGGTCATTTTTTTGTTTTTGTTTTTCATTTAGTGTGTATTTTCTCGTTTTGCATATTTTTGGTTTCTTGCGTAATAGTGACAATACATAATTTCTTCCTTATTGTCATTAGTCCACTTTGTCATCTTTAGGGCTTTTTTTTAGCCTGTCAGTTTTCATGAACTGCTACTTCCATCTAAAACAGGAAGGCCATCTTACCTTTTAATTTCTCCAAGTCTTCTGCATGTCTAATATGATGACAGCAATAGTCTCCATTCCTAAATCAGTGTATAATTAAATTTCATGCAATTAGTATTGTTTCAATCATTGATGTTAGTCAAAAGTACTCCTAGCAGCACCCGCAGTGTGTCCAGAGCTGACTCCTTCTGAAATTCATATGGAATTACATGTATTGGTAGTATATCTGAGTATGAATGCAGATTTTTTTATAAAACCCATTGCTCCTACTACTTTTGGAACTGTCTGGGCATTCTTTTTCCACATTGTTCTCATTTCTGTCTGCAAATCCTGGTAATTTAGGACTTTGTGTCTCTCAGTACATAAGACACTATAGTCAATTAGGTTAGCAATTTTAATGATCAATGCTACTTTTCTCTTTTTTTCATTGACTATTATATCTGTTTTTCTTGCATCTGTTTTTTGAACTGTTGATAAGGAGGGATCCAATGTAATGTACACTTCATCATTCTCTATAATGCTTTGTGGTTCATGTTTCCAAATGTATCTCAGCTACTTCTATATTGTAGTGTTTGCACAATCCACAATGCGATAGTCTTGCCATATTACTGTACCTTCCAGTGTAAGGCCATCTGCCATGAGTATATCATACCCAGCAATAACATGTGCAAATGTTTCCAAATCTTTTTTTACAGAACCTACATTTGTATGTTTCTCTGACATGATTTTTACATATCATTTGAAAAGCATGAAGCATTTTCTTTTGTTTTATTTTCATGTCCAACTGATCCAATACATTTTGGGACCAGTCAATCACACCAAAACAAGAAGATCAAGTTGGTTTATAGCTTGGACTTTATTCCTAGACGTCAAAGCTGTTTTCAATATTAGATTTAATCTTCCAAAGTATTCCTTACTGAGTTTTATTTATATTTATTCATGTTTTGTGGCAGATCCTTCACCATTCCCCAAATATTTATACACTCCTACTCACATTCCTCTAGATCACATTCCTGTCCCAGACGGATATTTTCTTGGTAGTGCGACTTTCCTGCATTAAATGCTGCTTTTGCAAATTTATCAAGACAAGTGACATTCTTATATCATCAAGAGATAGTTTTAACATGGCGTAATGATGAATGTTGTTAGTGCATATGCTCCACAAGTTGGGTGTGCGATGGATGAGAAAGAAAAATTTTGGAGTGAGTTGGATGAAGTGGTGATGACTGTACCCAAGGGTGAGAGAGTGGTGATTGGAGCAGATTTCAATCGGCATGTTGGTGAAGGGAACAGAGGGGATGAGGAAGTGATGGGTAGGTATGGTGTTAAACAAAGGAATGCAGAAGATCAGATGGTAGTGGATTTTGTGAAAAGGAGGGACTTGACTGGGGTGAATACGTATTTTAACAAGAGGGAGGAGCATAGGGTGACATGAACTGGTGAAGGAAGATGCACACAGGTGGATTATATCATATGTAGGAGGGCCAGTTTGAAGGAGATTGGAGACTGTAAAGTGGTGACAGGGAAAGTGTAGTTAGGCAGCATAGGATGGTGGTTTGTAGGATGATGTTAGTGATCAAGAAGAGGAGGAGGAGGAGGAGGAGTGTGAGGGCAGAACCAAGGATCAAATGGTGGAAATTGAAAAAGGGTAATTGTGAGGTGGAGTTCAGGGATGAGTTAAGTCAGGCACTGGGTCGCAGTGAAGAGTTACCAAATAGCTGGGTAACTACAGCAGAGCTAGTAAGGGAGATGGCTAGAAAGGTGCTTGGTATGACATCTGGACAGAGGAAGGATGACAAGGAGACATGGTGGTGGAATGAGGAAGTACAGGAGAGTATACAGAGAAAGAGGTTGGCAAAGAAGAAGTGTGATTGTCAAAGAGATGAAGAAAGTAGACAGGAGTATAAGGAGATAAGGTGCATGGCAAAGAGAGAGATGGCAAAGGCTAAGGACAAGGCATATGAAGAGTTGTATGAAGGTTTGGACACTAAGGAGGGAGAAAAGGACCTGTACCGATTGGCTAGACAGAGGGACTGAGTTAGGAAAGATGTGCAGCAGATAAAGGTGATAAAGGATAATGAGGGAAACGTACTCACAAGTGAGGAGAGTGTGTTGAGGAGATGGAAGGAGTACTTTGAGGGGTTGATGAATGAAGAGAATGAGAGGGAGAGAAGGTTGGATGATGTGGGGATAGGGAATCATGAAGTACAGTGGATTAGCAAGGAGGAAGTAAGGATAGCTATGAAGAGAATGAAGAATGGAAAGGCTGTTGGTCCAGATGACATACCTGTGGAAGCATGGAGGTGTTTTGGTGAAATGGCAGTGGAGTTTTTAACAGATTGTTTAATGAAATCTTGGAAAGTGTGAAGAGTCCTGTGGAATGGAGAAAAAGTGTTTTGGTGCCGATTTGTAAGAATAAGGGTGATGTGCAGAGCTGTAGTAACTACAGAGGGATTAAATTGATCAGTCACTGCATGATGTTATGGGAAAGAGTAGTGAAAGCTAGGTTAAGAAGGGACGTGATGATTAATGATCAGCAGCATGGTTTCATGTCGGGAAAAAGCACTACAGATGCGATGTTTGCTCTGAGAGTGTGGATGAAGAAGTACAGAGTAGGTCAGAAGGAGTTGCATTGTGTTTTTGTAGACTTAGAGAAAGCATATGACAAGGTGCTTAGAGAGGAGTTCTGCTATTGTATGAGGAAGTCGGGAGTGTCAGAGAAGTATGTAAGATTGGTACAGGATATGTAGAAGGGTAGTGTGACAGAGGTGAGGTCTGCGGTGGGAGTGACGGATGCATTTAAGGTGGAGGTGGCGTTACATCAAGGATCAGCTCTGAGCCCTTTCTTATTTGCAATGGTGATGGACAGGTTGACAGACAAGATCAGACAGGAGACCCCATGGACTATGATATTTGCAGATGACATTTTGATCTGTAGTGATTGTAGAGAACAGGTGGAGGAGACCCTGGAGAGATGGAGATATGCTCTAGAGAGAAGAGGAATGAAGGTCAGCAAGACTAAGACAGAATATATGTGTGTGAATGAGAGGGAGGATAGAGGAATGGTGAGGATGCAAGGAGTAGAGGTGGCGAAGGTGGATGAGTTTAAATACTTGGGATCGATAGTTCAGAGTAACGGTGAGTGCGGAAGAGAGGTGAAAGAGTACAGGCAGGATGGAGTGGGTGGAAAAGAGTATCAGGAGTGATTTGTGACAGACAAGTACCAGTAAGAGTGAAAGGTAAGGTCTACAAGAGGGTAGTGAGACCAGCTATGTTATATGGGTTGGAGGCAGTGGCATTGACAAAAAGGCAGGAGTTTGAGCTGGATGTGGCAGAGTTAAAGATGTTAAGATTTGCACTGGGTGTGACGAGGGTGGACAGTATTAGGAATAAGTATATTAGAAGGTCAGCCCAGGTTGGAAGGTTTGGAAACAAAGCCAGAGAGGCAAGATTATGTTGGTTTGGACATGTGCTGAGGAGGGATGCTGAGTATATTGGGAAAAAGATGCTAAGGATGAAGCTACCCGGTAACAGGAAAAGAGGAAGGCCTAAGATAAGGTTTATGAATGTGGTGAGAGAGGACATGTAGGTGGTTGGTGTAACAGAGCAAGATGCAGAGGACAGGAAGAAATGGAAACAGATGATTTGCTGTGGCAACCCCTAACGGGAATAGCTGAAGAAGATGAGTTGTGTTTTCAGCTCCTCATCTGATGAATTATATAGTTTTTAGTCATCCAAAAAAGTAGAAGATAAGTCAATAAACATTTTTTTTCCTGGGAGTCAAATTACAACCAAGACCTAATCTGTTAAATAAATAGTTTAATCACTTAAGGGCATGACAAAACAACAATGGTGAGAAAGAATCACCCTAGAATATCCCCTCTTTTTTGTAATATATCCATGCCATACTTAGATTCTTCATCTTTCTAAAACTCAATATTATGGCTTTATTTAGCAACAAATGATCCTGTATTCCATATGACTTTCTTTTGTTCTACTGCCATGACTGAGTTTTCTTCTAAATGAATATAAACCCTGCCTGCATCAGTTCCAGTATATAGTTTGTACATTGTTGGAAGGCACATTTATATAGTTTTTAGGGTAGATTACAGGTTCACTCTTAAGAAGGAGTATCAACTTTCCTATTGTTAACTATGTTGGTGTCTGTTCGGGATGTGCATATAGATCTTACTCAGGACCAAATCCCAGTGTAAAAAAATAGTAATACTTTTAGCCAGGACCTAGCTACTACTTCTGGGCTTGGGGTTTTCCAGTTAGAAGCTTTTCTTAATTTTGTTTCAATTTCTCTGGCCATTAATTCATCCTATTTCTTATCAGATGGATTTGAACTCCTTACTGTTGGTTTAACTTTTTTCTATCCATTCTGCATCAGATGTCTCCAATAAAAGAGAGAAAAAAGCAGTTAAAATCTCTGATTCAGGTATGAAAATGTCTGTATATTAATCCACTTATCACCCTGCAGACACTGTGAATAAAACTGTGAATAAGTAGAAAAGCAACATATGTTAAAGGCAAAAATGAGTTACAAGCAGTTGAAGTATATACAAAGAAATGCCTGTAATTTTAAGTGCCAGCTGAAATAACTAGATTAGAGGAAATGGTCCAAATTTCGGGTAAATGTGACTGTTCCTAGCTTGTACAATAAGATATTGAGATGTTTTCAGACTTTAAGTAAAATTAAGTAAACAAAGTGCATTTTAAAATGTAAGAATATTTACTGGGGGAAAAGTAAAAAGCCAGAACAATTGAGCATTGGTATGGTAGGAGGGAGAAGGCCAAACTACTCTAATAGAGATATTATGGCAAAGAAAGTCACAGGCACACATGAATACCAGTGCAAACTGAAGGCAGGATGTAGCAATCATACCATTTCAGGATAGGTAAAAACAGAACTGCAATAATATGTTCACAGGTTCATAGGTGCATATTAGGATAACAACCACTGGGGCCTTTATAAGCCAAACCATGCACCCCAAATGTATCCTGCAAGCTTCTTGAGCCTTACGGGTTATTTTAAGGGGTATATGTAAGCCAGAGTATGATTTACAGACTGCATCTGTCCATTAGAGACATAGGTCCTAGACCTGGGGTGAATTTCCAATTTACCATCCACTGGTCCAGGTTACATTTGAATATGGGAAGTCTGTTTAAGAGGAAGGGAATTCAATGAGGCACGTACCTGTCCCTCTATCATGTTCTATTTATGTTACAAGCAAAGATTGTGTCTGTAGATTGATAGATATGCAAAAGGTTCATCAGAGTGGGATCCAGGTATGCCTTGTATGTCAGGCACAAATCGCCTCTCAACAGTCTGTAAGAAACTAAGTAAAGAGACAGGGCTTTGAGATGATCTGCTGATGGTGTGTTGTTTAAACCCTCTATTCTTTTTGTCAGAAACCTCTGTGGATGTTCTAGTTGCTGCATGTGCCTGGTGAGTTTTATACCGAAGGGATATTACAGTGGTTATTTATCAAGAATTCCGGAAAAGTGCTAACTCAAAATTACAGTGACAATCTGATGTGTTGATTTTAAAGTGCTAAAAGGCATTTTGAGCTTGAGAAACCTGATGGTTGGAGAAGCTGTCAGACAGAGCATATGAGCTTTGTTGTGACCTCTGTGGAAGGGAGAGGATCATACCATCCTGACTGAGGCAGTATGAAAAGTAAAGCTATGTGGAGTGATGATGCATGTATGACTCTCAATTCACATTAAAAGCAAATTGAAATAATCAAAATGTAAATATTAACTACAATAATGGAATTAGAGTAATTATGTATCAAACATTCTATAAATGTTTTAAATAAAATAAAAACTAATAAGCTGATGATGGGATGCTAAAATGCTAAAATCTGCCATTTTGAAAGAGGGAATAAAAACAGTGAAACTGCAGGGGAAGCTGATCCGTATATAACTTGTTGTTTAAATTAAAACAAAGTTACAGTAATGAAAATGCAATTATTAAATGCTGCAATGTTACTACAGTAATTAGGCAGAAAAACTCTGTAAATGTGTCATATTGAAATTGTACTGACCAGAGCACTGGCTCATCTAAAGACTGTGCTCATCCCTGAAGGAGTGCTCCACCTCTCCATTCTTCAAATGAAGAACAAATAATAAATAAATAAGTAAAATGCAAAAAAAAAAAAAAGACTTTGGCTTTCTCTGGTAGGCACTTCTGTATCAATTGACAACCTACAGTAGCGAAAACTATGCCCTTCACCTCACCACCTCAGATACGCATCATCCCTCAGTTCTTCAACTGAAGACCAAAAAAAAAAAAAAAAATATATATATATATATATATATATATATATATATATATATATATATATATATGTGTGTATATAAACTTCTGAAATATGATGTGAAATGCTTTTCTTTACCAGCATTTCCTTACTGAAAAAGATATTTAAAAAGATGAACTCTTGATTGAATCCCCTAACACCTTGTGCCTGGGGCAACTGCCCCCTTCCACCTACCCTTGCTATGCTACTAGTACTGACAAGCTGATGTGATGAGTACAAAGAAAATGCATTGTACATGTAAACATAGGTGTGGAAAAATAAGTAGATGCAGTACACAAGCTTAGATGTGGCCCATGTTGGGGTGTGGATCAAACCATTCTGACAATAGAATTATGAAATGTAAGGCTACATGGGGAGTAGATGTATGCATAATTTCATGTATGATTTCAACTTCATATTAAAAGTGAGTTGCATTATCCAACAGTATTCTTAGACGGATAATAGTTTAATACAAATGTTAACTTGACCCAGTTCATAGCCAACTGGGGCCCTAGGCAGGGGAATGGACCAGCCCCCTCCCCCAGCCATGCTGTTGTTCCATCACTTGTCTCTCCCCCCATTTACCATAAACAGTGCTCACAACTGTCAGTGTACATACTATTTTCTTCTCTTTTGAAATGAAGGCAGAGTTATGGGTTTGATTTAAAACTTTTAATTTAAATAGCCTTAGTTAACCCGATTAGTAGTGTCTTTTCAGAGAAGACCCTTGGTGGAATTTATGCTACTAGGTGAAATGTAGCCAGGGCATTGCAGAACTTTATATAACCAAAAATACACCGAGGTACCACATAATAGCGTCTTTATTACACAAAAAATAAGAATAGTGGTGAGCGCTTTCGCAAAACTAATTGCTTCATCAGACAAGAAAATAAAACACTCCATTGCTTATATACAGATGGAACCATTGACTCAATCAATGATGTCATAGGTCAATTAAGGCATTAAAGCTACATAAAACTTATAAATGTATAAATGTAGAAAAGGCTACATATAGAGAAAACTGCATATAAAAGACACATATAAAAACTGCATGTAAATGCATATAAAAACTGCATACAAAAACTATATACAAAAACTATATACAAAACTGTTGGTAAAAGACGTAAGTAATGTGCATAGATATAAACTCCATAAATACTGTAGCTATGAAAAAATAAAAGGATAAAAATCTAAATCTAGTTATAAAATCTACCTACAATATGTATGTATAACTAAAAGTAGTCTATGTCTCTAAAATATGAATAAATAAAGTGTAATGGGTGTATGAGGTGCCTAAAATTAAACATGTTTGAGGCGTCTTGCTTTCAAAAAAGGAACCAAGGAAGTAGAGCCATTAAGGCCTGGATATTTATCTGCATTCAGTTTAATGATCCATCTCTGTTCACAGCTTTCAGTAAAGTTTTCTATATCCCCTCCTCTAATGTTTTTGTTTATGCGCTGTAGCTCAAAAAACTTAAAAGAATGTGAATTATCTGTATTAATAATATGCTGGGCGAGTGCATTAGTGGGTTTCTTATTTTTGACATCACGAAGATGTTCTAGAATTCTGTCTTTAAGAAATCTATTTGTTTTACCTACATAAAACACCGGACATTTCTGACAAAAACAATAATAGACAACATCAGTGCTCTTGCAACCAGCATAGGTATTAAGTTGTAACTGAAAATGCTTGGTGGGGTGGACATAGGTATTTATACTGTAAATATAGGGGCAGGCATTGCATGACCTGCAAGGAAAAGTGCCCTGACGTGAAGAAGGGATGGCTTTCTTAAGCGCATCCTTGTTACATAACTGCTTCTTGAGTGACATATTGTTCTTGAAACTGAATAGTGGATCTTTACAGGTAATAACCTGCAACTGTGGTACCTCTTGTAGTAGGTGCCAATGTTTCTTAATTATGTCAACATATTGGTTGATGTCACTCGCAAACTGTAGCACTACTCTAAATTCATTATGTGGCCTAGAGTTTATGTTAGATGGATTATTACATGGAACTACCTCGTTGTTGTTAAAATAAGGTCTACATTTAGTTGATCTCATATGCCATGCATCAGATATAGTTTTATCAATTTCATCAGGTTGGTATCTTCTAGCTATAAACTCAAATTTTAAATTTTTTAATGCTAGTAATGCATCCTCATCATCATCATGTAATCTTAATGTCCTATAAACTTGCCCTTTTAATACATTTCTCGGGATGTGCCTGGGATGCATGCTAGTTTTGTGTAGGTACGTGTTCTTTCTGGTTGGTTTGTGGAAGATGCTACTCTTGAAGCAGTTAAATTCAGCTTTAGCTAGATGTACATCAAGAAAATCAATCTCAGCTGCAGATAGCCGGTATGTGAATTTTAAGAAATCAGTGGTGGTATGCAGATAATCAACAAAGGATGCAAAATCTAAACCATTGCCATTCCATAAAATAAAAACATCATCCACAAAACGTACATACCATAACACTTGATGTAAGAAGGGATTCAAACCGGAGAGTATATGTGTTTCTTCCCAGCAGACTAGCACAAGGTTGGCGTAGCTATTTGCACAAGAAGTGCCCATAGCCACGCCAACCTGTTGCAGGAAAGATTTCTCTTCAAACATAACAACATTATTCTCTAATATAATTTCTGAGAGACTGCATATAAGTTGTATCTTACTATTTGAAAAACATCTATTTGTTGACAGGAAATTTCTAACCATTTCAATACCCCAAGTATTAGGGATACTGGAAAGTATATGTGTTTCTTCCCATGTTATCTGATGCATGGCATATGAGATCAACTAAATGTAGACCTTATTTTAACAACAATGAGGTAGTTACATGTAATAATCCATCTAACATAAACTCTAGGCCACATAATGAATTTAGAGTAGTGCTACAGTTTGCGAATGACGTCAACCAATATGTTGACGTAATTAAGAAACATTGGCACCTACTACAAGAGGTACCACAGTTGCAGGTTATTACCTGTAAAGAACCACTACTCAGTTTCAAGAACAATATGTCACTCAAGAAGCAGTTATGTAACAAGGATATGCCTAAGAAAGCCATCCCTTTTTCACGTCAGGGCACTTTTCCTTGCAGGTCATGCAGTGCCTGCCCCTATATTTGCAGTATAAATACCTATGTCCACCCCACCAAGCATTTTCAGTTACAGCTTAATACCTATGCTGATTGCAAGAGCACTGATGTTGTCTATTATTGTTTTTGTCAGAAATGTCCCGTGTTTTATGAAGGTAAAATGAATAGATTTCTTAAAGACAGAATTCTAGAACATCTTCGTGATGTCAAAAATAAGAAACCCACTAATGCACTCGCCCAGCATATTATTAATACAGATAATTCACATTCTTTTAAGTTTTTTTGTGCTACAGCACATACACAAAAACAATAGAGGAGGGGATATAGAAAACTTTACTGAAAGCTGTGAACAGAGATGGATCATTAAACTGAATGCAGATAAATATCCAGACCTTAATGGCTCTACTTCCTTGGTTCCTTTTTTGAAAGCAAGACACCTCAAGCATGTTTAATTTTAGGCACCTCATACACCCATTACACTTTATTTATTCATATTTTAGAGACATAGACTACTTTTAGTTATACATACATATTGTAGATAGATTTTATAACTAGATTTAGATTTTTATCCTTTTATTTTTTCATAGCTACAGTATTTATGGAGTTTATATCTATGCACATTACTTACGTCTTTTACCAACAGTTTTGTATATAGTTTTTGTATGCAGTTTTTATATGCATTTACATGCAGTTTTTTATATGTGTCTTTTATATGCAGTTTTCTCTATATGTAGACTTTTCTACATTTATACATTTATAAGTTTTATGTAGCTTTAATGCCTTAATTGACCTATGACATCAGTGATTGAGTCAATGGTTCCATCTGTATATAAGCAATGGAGTGTTTTATTTTCTTGTCTGATGAAGCAATTAGTTTTGCGAAAGCGCTCACCACTGTTCTTATTTTTTGTGTAATAAAGACACTATTGTGTGGTACCTTGGTGTATTTTTGGTTATATATAGTTCTGGTTTTGTGCACCTGGGTTTTACCTGAAGCCGTTTCTCTTTTTATACACATTGCGGAACTTTCTCTACCCTTTTAAATAGCACAGGTGGATGTAAAAGATCTCACAGTATTTATCGTATGGTGCCCCAGTTTTACATATCATCCAAGTGACAACACACACATAGAAGTATAACTACTAACCCCCCCACACACACACATACACATACACTTTTTAAAGTACACTGCAGTATCAGCAATCCATTTACACAGTGTGGGAGTAGAACTCACAGTTTTCTGCATTATAGACAAGTATACTACCTGTTGTGCTATTAAGCCTGCTTTCAAGTTCTATAGCAAAAACACTAACAGCCATTTGCTAAACAAAGCAGTCGCACATTAAAAACCGACTTGGCATGAAAAATAGTAAACTTTTCTTCCCTTGAAGGTCACATTCATTGAAAATGCATTGAAACTCACAATCACTGAAAATGCACTGAACCTCACATTCAGTGAAAGTGCAATGAAACTCACATTCATTGAAAATGCTCTGAAACTCACATTCACAGTTGAAGATTTTTTTTAAGGCTCTTGCCACCTGCAGCCAACATACAGGGCTTGAGTCTTAGTAAGCTAATTAACTAACCTACCATCGCTATATAGGGTATTTAAAACACACACTCACACACACACACACACACACACACACACACACACACACACACACACACACACACACACACACACACACACACACACATCTGAAGACTCATGCATAGGATCACACACACTCACACCTGAAGATTCATGAGTAGGAACACAAATGCCAGTCTCCCACTTCATGGCAGCATGGTAGTAGCAAAGTTCATGGTAGCCCTAAAACAAATTCCAAACATGCATTAAAATTCAATCCTATGTGTGACACTGACTTTCTGCAAAGGATAATTCATGGCAATCCTAAAACAATGTATGCTTGAGAATTCATATCCTGTGCATGTATGATGGGCATGGAAGGAATGCATGCATGTGCAGAGTACATCCTTAAAGAAGAAATATATTTTTAATTGCTTAATTTAAAATTAAATGTTGTGGCAGTCAGCATCCCACCTCCACCCCCACCCTCATCTAGCAGGCTCTAAGCAACGGCCTAGATCATCTAGTGCTGGATCTGTGTCTGGTGTTTCCTGCAAAAATGGAACTTCAGTAAACATGTAGAAATATTTCTGCAAATAACCCTGTTTAAATTTGCAACAAGAAGATAATGGGAGGTTTATAGGCCGATAATAATTGTTGCTTATTAATAGATATGCATTAAGGGAGTGATTAATAGTTCAGTTTAGAAACACCTTGCAATAATGCTATGTATTTTGATGATGGGTCACAGTACAACTTGAATGTTAATTGCACCAATTAAATAGACTGAAGTTATCCTTCAAGGGTGTGACTTTGGAGGTATGGTGCTTTTCAATGGATAAATGATGCAGCCCATTAAAAACTGGAGCAATTCTATGAAATGCATGGGACATGGGGTGGTAAACAGGCATTATGTAAGAGACTGGGGAAGGAAAACTCATGAGGTTAACCAGCCCACACATGGATTAATGTTTGAGGGATTATATTCGGAGTAGACTAAAGACAGGACAGACTATGATAAGGCAGTAGAAGCAGTACAACATGGCTTTGGTGGTGGTAGTGGTGGTGATGGAGAGGTGCAGGGAACGAAACGTTTCTCCAAAGGTGCAGAAAATCATACTCACCTATTCAGGGAGTACAAGACAAATGATGTACACTGCAACAGACCAATGCCATCTCCATGCTAGGTAACTTAGGTGTCAAGGAATGAAGGGGAGTCTGAGGATATCTGTAAGAAGATCAATTACCTTGAGAAAGATGATGAGAAAGTAGGTTGGTTACAGATATTTGGTGAGAATAAACATGTAGAAATGTGGACTGGGGCAGGCATACCTCTCAACTGTTCAGATATTTGCAGAATGTCTAGATTTTTGCCTCAGTTGTTTGGACCACTCCCCATAAACTTTGTGGATTTCTGGCAAATCAGTGAGAACTGAAGTCATTAAGTAATGACAGACGTTTGATTTTCAAACTTCAAATCCTTTAGAAAATGCATGCTAATTAAAATCCTGTTATTCTAGCAACTTTCTATGTTTATGAGAGCAATAATTAAAATCTGTCCCTATTCTCGGACCCCCCCCCATTATTTTGACTTTGCCCAGATTTCTCATGCTAAGAGGTCGAGAGCTATGGGGGCAGGTGGAGTCAGAGTTTAAATATAGGACATACAGATGAATATAAAGTGAACACAGTAATAGAAGAAAGCAGGGGATAATGGTGTTAATTCCTAGAGAAGGCAGGGATCAGCTGAACATTACATCATGTCATTCAATTTCTAAGCTAAACCATGACTGCTAAAAGGTATTCATTTGATAGCTTGACATGGTCATACCCATTTCAAGTGTTTACTTGTATAGGGTTTCCAGAATCATTGATATTAATGTTACAATTAATATATAATGGAACACAGGGATAGATTAAAATATTGGGGGGGGTTCACATGTTTTAGCATGACCAAGGAGTACCTGGTAAGGGTGCCCCTTTCATCACTTTTATTTGCATACCATCTAGAACCAATGGCATCAGAGATTAAGCAATCCGCACAGAGGTGGTATGGGGGGTGACTTAGAAGTGAAAATAACAGTATAGGTTGATGGTGTAACATTAACACTGAGAATGCCTAGGGAAGATCTGGGAAAAGTGTTTGGCATGCTACTTCAGTTTGAGAGTCTCTTTGAAAGTAAATGTAGACAAAACAAAAGTAATTGAGAATACATTTCAGTGATCCAGAAGGGATACATGATATCTATCTGTACATATTAGGATTGAATGCATTAAAATATTTGAGGATCTGACTGATGGCTGCATAAGAAGAGTCTATGAAATGTTCCTATGAAAAAAAACACTTTGAATAAGACAAAACATACTCTCTAGTGCTGGTCCCATCTATGTTTAGATTTAGAATAAAAAGTTCAAGTGGTGTGTAACACATATTACCACATATGCTGTGATTAGGGCAATCTTTTCAACTAGGCCTGATCTTGAGTCCCTCAGGAGAATAAAAGATTGAATAAGAATTCACTAACGGGGAAAGAGTGGCCAAGACTAAGTTGTGATAGAGTGCTGCTCCTGACACTGCAGGTAGGATTAGGTGTTCCTGACATTCCACTATATTACAAGGCCATCTGGGTTCAGTTTCACTTGGAGACTTATGAATCAAAGTGGAAATATATGTTAAAAGAAAAATATGGATTACTGGGTAATACGGATTGGACTGGATCAGCACAGAGTAGGGAGGCAGAATAGATAAATTCTCCCAGCATTTGACATAGCTACTAAGGAGTCTGAAAAATTATTTCAGGCGGAGAAGTTATTTAAATGGAGCCATGATCTATTTCGAATAGGCAATAGATTTATAGCTGCAGGGGACAATACACTTGCTGGTAGATTTGGGAACTTAAGAAGAGATTAGTAGATGTTTGTGGGACAAAAAATACTAAATTGTGAAGAAGTAAGGGAGGAAAAGAAGTGATTACTGAAGACAAGAGAGAGCCAGCTGATAGAGTGGGAGCAAGAACAGGAAGGGTACTACTGGGGGAAGAACAAAAAGCAACCGAAATATTATGAGCTGGTTGAAGTAGGACAGTGGGAGAAGAAGTACATTTTAAAACCTAGAAAATGATTTGCATGATGCTTGGGACAGCTATAATGTCATAAGGACATTTTGAATATTTCCATAGAAAAGCCTCCATTAATATATTTATACCCCTGCTAGGATAGCAAGATTGTTCTTGGCAGCAAATGATTTTGGAGGTGTGAGGCCACAATAAAAAAGTTATTTGAGGTATTTCTTTTGGGAATGTGCAGAGTTGTCAAGGTTAAAAAAAAGCTTTTTGAGGAAAAGGTGCAAAGTATTGGCAACAATGGTAAAACATTGATGATGGAATGTACTCTTTAGGGGTTCGGCATGGGGATGAACGGATTAATTTGACTAAAATTATTCTGATTTGGATTATCACGTAATGAAAAAGAAGTAATGAGCAAGTGTAAAAATACAAAACCCCTGTAAGAAATATGCTACAAAAACTGGTGAAAGAGTTAAGGAAGGCAGAAGAGGGAGCATGAGGGACATGTTAGCTACTGGCTCCTGTGGTACAATATCGGAAACCGTGCCTGAATAATTGTAACCACTGGAAATGGTGGGACCAAACAGAGCTACACAAAAAGTGTTAGCAAATTTACAAATCCATTACATCTTTATCAGAGTTTAACAGAAAATAAATGTACTCTCTTTTGTCATGACAGTTTAATATTGATTCTTATTCCTTTGGGTGGTGCAGTGATGGAGCAGTCGTGCAGCAGTTTGCATTGTTGCCTCACAGCAAGAGGTTTACCCGTTCACTTCTTGATTAGTGTTCGTTCTGTGTGGAGTCTGCATGTCCTCTGTGTTTGTGTGGGTTTTCTCCTGTTACAAAGACATGCATCTGGAGCATGTCTCTCTGGGCCTCTGCTGAAAATGTCTCGTTCTGAGTCAGATTTTCCCAGTAAACAAATGTTAAATAAATAATCTTAAATTTGACATTTTTCACAGCCTACTTGGCAAGCTAAAGTAAACAAGCTAATTCTAGGAATTTTATAATTCAAATGCACCTAATTCTATATTGACAATTGTTATCCAGGTGCACATATAACAGCATTGTATGAGGACAGAGAAACATTTTTATAGTACTACTATTATCCAGCACCCATACACATATCAGTTATTTTTATAAGAAATCATTAAGCTATGCACACAGTTGTCTGCCATACTGCTAGCAGACTTTAATTGGATTCATGCAGCCTTTACCTGCATACCATACCTTTCATCCTCTTAGCTCAATAAATCTGGACAAAGTCATAATGTAAGGGGGTGGGCAAAGGTCCAGAAATAGAGACAGATTTTATATATTGCTCTTAGAAACACAAAAGTTGCTGGAATAATAAGTTTTGCATTTTATGAAATATATGAATTCTGAAGCTGATGTGCCTGCCATTATTTAGTGACTTCAATCCCCAGTGGTTTGCCAATACCAAAAAACAAGAGGCAAAAATCTGGACAGTTGACAGGTATGCTGCATACCCTTACATCCTCTCAAATTCTTTCACAAGACTAAATCTAATGGTTGCTCTAAAGTCATATACAGCTACCACAGGCAAATGCCAAGGTCCACTAATTTAAAACTAACTTGATAGAACTGAAACAACCATAAGTGGATAAAGAACAAAAATGTAGATGGGCTTTACAAATGTTGTTTGTCTTTTCGGCTTTTCCGGGTAAGGAGTCGCCACAGCGGAACTCCGGTCCACTAATGACTGGCAGTAGATTTTTTTTTATGGTGCTGAGTTGCCAGCCCGACACCCAACCTTCAGCGAAGGCAAGCCCATTCACGCATGTCTTTCGGAGGCCACTCGACCACGGGGAGGACATGCAGATTCCACACAGAAGGCACTCCCCGCACACTAGCTGAGAATCGAACGGGAGAACCTCTTGCTGTGAGGCAACAATGCAACCGCTGTACCACTGTGGCTTCAGATGGGCTTTACAAATGCTATCTTTCTTAATTTAAAAAATCTAACACATCTCAGAATTAAGACAGACATGACAAAAGCAATGGAACAAAACCAAACTCCAGTATCGAGCCTTACAGTCTTCACAGAATTCATGTGTTAGACTGCAGAATGATGTCACTTACAGAAAAGAAATTCTAATTCTTTTTATAGGCAATGTTGAAAAAGGAAGATATTAATTCTGATTACCATGTTCATAACACATCCTGTAATCCACAGTGAAGCGACAGCACTGTGTGTGATTACAAGAATCTGGACTTAATCTGGGATCACAGAAGAAATGGTTCAGCAGTGCTCCTGATTGACTTCTTGATGGTAGCTTGGCAGTGACAATATTATGAAACCTTCAGCTGAAGTCAAAGTCAGGGAACACCTATGCAAGCATTCTTTGCATTGTGGCAATCTCCCTTGTATCCCTCATGTATGAAGAGATCTCTTAAATACCCTAACACACACACACACACACACACACACACACACACACACACACACACACACACACACATACACATAGCTATACCTATAAAATTTATCTACATATATAAATATACATATATATATTTATATATATATATATAGAGAGAGAGAGAGAGAGAGAGAGAGACAGATGATGCATACCTCTCAACCTCTTAGAGCAAAAGATCTGGACAAAGCATAAACAAAAGTGGGACAAAGACCCAAAAATATGGACACCTTTTAAATATTGCTCTTACAAACTTAAAAGTTGATGGAATAAAAGGTTTTTTCATTAGCATGGATTTCTGAAGAGTATGGAGTCTGAAGCTAAAATGTCTCTCATTATTTTCTTACTTCAGTCTTTAATGATTTGCCACTAATTTGTCAGAAATCCACAATTTTATGAAAAAAGGACCAAAAAATATAAGGCAAAAATGTGGACATCTTGTGATAACTTGTACAGTTGAGAGGTGTGGTGTTTGTTCATATGTATACATATATCTATCTATCTATCTATCTATATATATATATATATATATATATGTGTGTGTGTGTGTGTGTGTGTGTGTGTGTGTGTGTGTGTGTGTGTGTGTGTGTGTGTGTGTGTGTGTGTAAAATGTGTGTGCGTGTGTGCTTGTGTGTGTGTGTGTGTGTGTGTGTGTGTGATGATAGAATTTGAATTTGTTGATGGTAGAGAATTTAACTTAATACTAGAAAATGTAGAATTGGTGATGAAAAACAACTTTATATACTTTCAAGGAGAGTTGTACCAACAGATAAATGGAATTCCGATGGGGGCAGCATGTGCACCTATAGTAGCTAATATAGTATTATTATATTGGGAGAAGCATTTTATTTTCAATTCTAGATATAGCCAGTTTATTAAAGCATATTTCAGATTCTTGGATGATGTATGCTTGGTTTGGAAGGGACCTAGAGAAGAAATAAATAATTTTGTAAGATATATTAATTATACTGCAGAGTTTTTAGAATTTGCACATGAAGTATGGGAAGAATATGTGAATTTTTTAGATATCACTACTCTGAAAGATAATGTTAACAAAAATGTAAGTCTAAACTGTATAGAAAAGAGTGCTTTTCAAATTCATATCTATACTATAGTAGTAATCACTCTATTAAACAAAGACAGAACATTATTAAAGGTCAAATGATTAGAGCAATACATATGACATCTGAAGAAGAGGATACTAAGGTAGAATTAGACTATATACAAAGTTTATTCCAAGAAAGGGGTTACCCTGTGGAGATTATAAAAAGTATTAAGGAAGAAGTACTGAAAGGATGGAACAAGAAATATGCACCATTATTAAGGAATGGACAAAATAATGGTTTAGAACCATCAGGAAACCATCAAAAGGAAAAGGAAGATGAGAGAACTGAGACAGGAGACATTTATATGGTGTTAACTTATAATTAAGACACAAGGGGAATAAAGAACATCATACATAAAAACTGGACCTTATTCTCAGTAATGCGCAATCGTTTAAAAATTTTCTCTAAAAATGTGAAATTTGGGTATAAGAAAAATAGGAACTTGAAAGAAATTTTTGAAAATGGACAGGAAAATGGAATGAAAAGTAAGGTAGGTACTTACAAATGAGGCAGGTGTCCACAATGTCCTTTTGTATACAACCAGGGGACTTTAGATTTACAGTGTATTAATATGTCATTCTACCCAAAGGGATAATATAATTGTCAGTCAAAGGGTATAATTTACTTAGCAAAATGCATAGTT
>NC_056728.1:610264436-610266936 GCF_019279795.1 Protopterus annectens | reverse complement strand
GTTTGTCTTTCAGCTTTTTCTGGTTAGGGGTCGCCACAGCGGAAACTCTGGTCCGCTAATGATTGGCAGTTGGTTTTTATGGTGTCAAGTTGCCAGCCTGACGCCCAACCTTCAACGAGGTAGGCACGCCCATTCAACGCATGTCTCGACCACAGGGAGGACATGCAGACTCCAAACAGAAGGCACTCCCAACCCAAGCTGAGAATCGAATGGGAGAACCTCTTGCTGTGATTGCAATTATAACAATCCAATGAAATTCTTTACTCAATTGGCCAACCAACCAGAACAACATGTTTAAAACCTAACTGGAAACAGATGAATAAAAATAACATTGGATAAAAATAAAATGTACATAAATAAAATCTAATTGTTATAATTCCTAAAAAACAAATTCATTAAAAAAAACTTATAAAATTTTATTATAAAATACGTGTGTAGGGAGTATTTTATTATAAATGATCCTATATCATCATCTAGTGGCCTTAATATGAAATTATATCTATAAAAATCACTTAAATAAATCCCATTATAATATATCTGCCCTTACTTTCAATATAGGGGCTAGAGAAACTGCTTCATTTAACCCAGGCAGTCTATTAGCCTCTAAAACTATTTGCTATTATAATTCTTTATATTCTATTTTATTTTCTCACATACCACCCCTTATATCTTTAAGTATTTCTTCTAGTACAAAAAATTTAAACTTCGCCAAATTACAGTCCAAACTGTGTTTAAACAAGACATTATTTTGATTTTTGTTTCAAATGGCATTAGTGTGATCATATATCCTTTTCTTTAATTTCTCTCTGTTTTCCCTATGTAAAATGATCTGCAAGCAACACAAATTGCACCGTAAAGCCACACTGCTACTATCACAAGTGTTGTGTGTTTTGTTGGTTAGATACCTATTCCTTGACTCGAGGAATATAGTTTCTACATTACTAATATAAGGGCACTGCGGGGACGTACCTAACTTGAACATACCCTTCCTTGTTCTACCTTGAGTATTCCTAACAGAACTGTTGCACTCCAATAAATGTTTAATGCTCCTGCCCTTTCTAAAAATATACTTCAATGGATTATTGAAAATCAAATTAAATTCTGATAACTCTGCAAACTTTGTCCATTCCTTTTCTATTGTATTCCTAATAGTACCAGAATCACCACTGAAATCAGTTACAAAAGCACATTCATAAACAGTATTCTTTTCTAACTCATTCCTAGATGGAACCTGATTCACCAGTGGGGTCAAACTATCCACTCCTAGAATTGGGGACTATTATAGCTGGCAAAAACCTATATAAACACTCAGTCGCCTAAGCCTGGAAGAAACTCCCAAGAGACATTTGCCCCATCCGCTTTAAAGAAAAACTCAAACTTCATCTACTCAACTCCAAAATATGTCCTTGTCAAGCCCCTACTTAAGCTCCCCAAAGCCCTACTCTATACCTTGTCAGTCCCTCCACATACAGCTAAGTACTCCACTATTGTGGATACTTATTAAACTCTACAATTAATGCTGTTGGACTTAACTCTTTTTGTAAATATGTCAATATATTTTTTAGTCTGCAAACATATTGATATGTATATATCATGTGTTTGCATTTCTGCTTTATCTCTCTAACATTCTTGTATAACTGATTTTGACCATATTTTTGATTCATATGTCTGATTCTCTGTAAATTGTTTGTGGTTTTTGGAGCTTTTCCCTTCGGGTCTCCACTGAAAATTGGCCACAAGCCCAGCTGGACCAACCTAGTTAACTAATGTCAATAAATAAATAAATAAATAAATGCCTACCCCTCAAAACTTCCTGGCAAACTTCAGAAATTAAATCAATAGGATAGCCCTTGTCTACAAACATATTTGCCAGAAGTTCACTTTCCTTCACAAATTCCCTATCTTCTGAGGTCATCCTACTAATTCTAACAAATTGCCCTTTAACTATATTCCTCTTTTGATGTTACCAGTGGGTTCTAGTGTAACGGAGGTATGAATTGGAGTACATTTTTTCCTATAGTTATTAAGTAAAGAATTTCATTGCATTGTTATAATTGCTTGTTGACATATAAAATGGGTTTGGACCAGTAGGATTTTACATCTGATGAAGTCTGCATTTAGATGAAAAATGTGGTAAAACATTAAGGGATTTCAAATGGTTTCATTTATGTTGCGTTCTGTTTTTTTTTAATTTTGTTACTGCATTAAAGCCTCTTAAAGTGAAGATGGTATTGTCCTTTCATCAGTGCCTTTTTGTGGTTATTCTTGACACACTTGATTATGTCCAACTGGATATACAACATGATTACATTGTTGTCTCCCCTCTTTGCTGAGGTGATAGTCCAAATTCAGCTAATATTCTGTACATATTTTCATTTTACACTGTTGAAGAAGTAGATATGTGTGGTTCTTTCCGACTTCTCTCCTGCACACTCCTATATTGCTTTCCCTTTCTTCTTCTCCCTGCTTGTCCCCATTTCACCACTGTCCTAGCTACCCC
>NC_056728.1:610069436-610259436 GCF_019279795.1 Protopterus annectens | reverse complement strand
TTAGAGTGTGTTATTAGTAGAGGGTTGTCTGTGTACATGTGGAAATTGCTGCATTGCCTCAAGAGGTCCTAGTCAACAAGGTTGGCAGGAAAACAAGGGTAGTCCAACTGTCCATAATGCTATGTTGAAGACTGTTGTCACTAGGGGTGGCTTTTCAAAACTGATCACAGAGGATCTCAGTGGATGGATATTTCTATCTGGGTTTTACGGACAATTTGTTGAATTTAACTGTCCAGCTTTGGTGCATAATTGTGTGGCAGTGTGCAGTGCTGCATGACGCAAAAACAAGCAGAAACCTGCCCAAATGCAGGGCCTAAATACCACAAGCTAAAAAATGAAAAACACTCTAAATAGATTGCAAAGGACCAATAAGGATGCTTATTCCAAGCCCTATACCAGCCTCCCTTTATCAAACAGGTCCCAATCAGCACAAGTCTCTCACAAATGTGCAGATAGGCCCCTTCCAATCCAAGATGGCCTGGAAAATGTGCTCAGAACAAACCACTACAAACAGTTCCAGAAGCAGCAAGCCTGTATCTGTACTATGCTACAGCTATTAGCTACCTTAGTTTCAGCAGGAACCACTAGAGAATGTGTAACACAGCAAAAAAATAGCAGCATGACACGAAAATAACAGTTAAAAAGCAGAAAATCAACCAAGAGGCTCTAAAATGTTTTAAACAGTTAAGAGATCAGTTATTTAAACACTGCTTGGCAGGGAAACAAGAAAAAGCAGAACAAATAGCTTTAAAACGGCCAAAATTTGCAGTAAATACTTAACAAACAGTGAAAACAACAAAAAAGCTTTGTAAACAGTGAAAATAGCAATACAATTAGATTTTCAGGCACATTTTAATACACAGTAAATAAATACAATATAAAAGTAGGTGGCAGGCAATAAGAAAATGTAATTAATAGTATAAATAAGCAAAAAAAACATGCAACTTATGTTTTTTTGGAATCTCAGAAGCTTCTAGTCGTCTGGTATCTCAGCTCAGAGTTGTGGCTGGAAATCTACCTCAGTTCAGCTCAGTACAAACAAGCAGAAACCTGCTCAAATGCAGGGACTATATACCAGAAGCTACAGACATGAAACAAAAACTCTAAAAAGATTGAAAAGGACCAATGAGAATGATTATTCCAAGACCTAGACCAGCCTCCCTTTACCAGACAGGTCCCAATCAGCACAATTCTCTCACAAAAGTGCAGCTAGGCCCCTTTCAATCCAAGATGGCCTGTAAAACCTGCTCAGAACAAACCACTACAAACAGTTCATAAAGCAGGAATCCTGTATCTGGACTATGCTACAGCAACTGGCTACCCTAGTTTCAATGAGAAACACTAGAGAATGTTTAACACAGCAGGAAAATAGCAGTGAGACACTAAACAAATGGTAAAAACAGCAGAAAATCAGTCAGGAGGCTCTATAGAATGTTTGAATCAGTTAAAAGATCCACTGATTGGTGGGAAAGCCAGAACAAGCAGAACGGATCATAGCTCTCAACCTTTCAGTTCCAAAATGAGGAACACTGCCTCTCATAACGTGGAACAGATGGGCAAAATGTGGAACACTTACTAACAGCTTCAAAAAGGAAGCTCTAATGATAGTAAAAATGTGATATTTTTACCTATATAATAGTTCTTTTAATGAATTAATTTGATTCAGATCTATTTACTATGGATATCAGTTAAACAATTGCTAACACTGAATATGTGACAGACCCTTACAATGTGGAACTTGGAGGAACATGAACTTTTTAAGTCCCCAAATGAGGAACGTTCCTTGTAATGAAGTACACTTGAGAGGTAGGGAACAGATAGATTTTAAAGAGTGAAAAAATACCAGTAAATACTTAACAAACAGTGGAAGCAACAAAAAAGCTTTCTAAACATAGGTATGTGACATTTGTACTTAGGTAGATGGTATGCGAAACATCCATCAGCATGTACATACAGTGGTGATTACTTCCTTGTATGTAACACAACTCCTGAGTATGTGCAGGACATCCACATCAAAGGACATCATAGTTCTATAGTTCTCAGCCCTCATTACACCAATAACTAAGTGCAATGCACCCTTTTTATGTACCTCAAGACACATCTTCCAAAGATGAGTTACTCAAGTGTACCATATTTGCCACAGTGACCTCCCACACATCTTATTGGCCATAACAAAGTATTATTTTTGTTGCATAAACATTGTTGGTTGATGGTGTGAATCTTTATACAAGACACGTGTTACTTGTTCCTGTGATGCACACAGCAAATGCATAGCTGATTGATAACATTAATGGCTTGGGTTACATTCCAGACTGTATGCATTGTGTCATGTATATGGCATGCTCACCTGTCAAATAGCCAGGATTGTTTATAATTACATAAACAGATGTGACAGTGTCCCTCCTAACACCTCCGGCAGATGCTGACAATTTTTTTTTTTTTAATTTTACATTTGTTTACCGGGATAGTCCAACTGGACACACGTCCATTTTCAGTGGAGGCCCGGGGAGAAAAGCTCCAAGTGTCTTTTACAATACAGTTCATGCAAGAAAATACAATACAGGGTCTTGGGCCTCCTGTGGAGGAAAGCTCCAAGTATCATTTACAAAATAGTTCAAGCAAAAAATATACTACAGTGGCTTTGGTATACAGGTACACTTATGTAACAATCATCTCAAAATATCACGTGGGTCTAAAGTCATAACACGGAAGAATTGGAAAAGCAATGAATTTACATTCAGACAGTAATTAAGGTTGTCCATGTAAATAAGATACAGTTAGCATTGAGGTTGTTGGTATACTAGTAAGGTTGTAGATGTTAATAATATAGTGAAGTTTATAGAGATTAGAAGGTTTCATAATAGTTGTACAACTGTGTTATTGCAGAACCATCTATGATCACTCACAATCACATATGTTATGTTAAACACATGGGATTACTGGTCGTATTAGTCTGATATTGTTCATGATTGTGTGTCCTCTGTCTAGTCTTGTCCATATGCCTGTTATTATGTGTCCCACTTGGTTGAGACCTGTACTGACATTACATTCATATTTTGGCAACGTATTTTGCACAGCTTAACAACATGCACCTAACCCCTACTATATATATATATATATATATATATATATATATATATATATATATATATATATATATATATACCATCCCTGATATATGTCCTCTCCATTGTTCATGTCAGGATGCTTATATCACAAAGAATCTTCTCTACCACTATGTCACCTTGTGTGACAGTCACATAATATACACAATAACTGTGCAATCCGTACTGTATCATGTCAATATGTGATTAGGGTTCATGCTACCACTGTCTTCATTGACACACCCTCACCTGCTGTGCATTACCATGTTTCACCTGTTTTCATTTCCTGTGTTCATTGCTACAATTCATCTGCATGCCCCTTTTCAAAACACATACTTCCCTTGACTGTTTATTTATAGTTCAGTCTATGTGCTCTTGCTGATCATTTACACAACTTTTATCTGGTATGCCTGAAACAGGTTTCCACAAAATTCTGCACTGTATATACTTTCATGCAATGTGTTGGAACTATATACATTGCTTTATTAATAAACCTGGCAGTCATTATGGCTTTCTGCACAATCCCACAGACCTAGTTTGCCTGTAGGTAAACATGTTTGCACATCTGTTGCTGTTCATGTTGCTTTACATGGTTTTGTGACCATCAACACTGTTGTTGGTCATGAAACCATTCTTGTTTACATTGAAACCCAGTCGGCAGCATGCATAATAAATTACCACTGCTGCTCACCCTGCAAACAGGTAAACACCTTGTAGGCTTAGCGCAAAGCCTAAACAAAGTTTATTGAATCCTCAGGTACATATGAAACTATATAGGAAATTCACTCCAGGGATCATGTCAGTTGCCCTACTAGACAGGGGTCCAGGAAAGTAAATATTGTGGGAAGAAATATCCAGGGAATTGTTATGGCTAGGCTTGTATAGGCCCTAGGGCCGATAGCCTAGTAGCAACCTATGAACCTAATCAAATTAGAAATAAGATAAGCAAACAATAATATTTTTATTAAGATGTACATAGTTTTAGATGGTATATCCTATTTACTTTCTGCATATGTATGCTGTTTGCTGAATTATTACATCCAAAAACATTTTGTTCTACATTTTTACAATAAACAGTTCTAAAAATACAAAACAGAAAGTAGAAACCATCAGATGTACTAAAACTCTGAATGATTATACAATACTAACAATTCAGAATACATTTTTCAAGATTAGTGATATAAAGGTTCTGTGTATCTGATCAGATTTAAGACTGTTTCTGCATACAAAACACATTGAGCTTTGTGCTTTGAAATTTGTTCTATTGCAACTCAGTGGTGGAGCTAATAATATTGCAGCCTCACTGCAAGAAGTTGTCCATTTTGATTCTCACCTATGGGAAATATTTGTACAGGTTTTGCATGCTCTTCCTGTGTTCACATGGGTTTGCTTCAAGTGCTCTGATTTCATCCAGTCGCACAAACATGTGCAGTATCTTGTCTGGAGATCTTCCAAAATGCATGTAGGTTAGCAACTAGTTTGCATGTTTGACTGAGAGAGTGAGTATGCATATCTGTAATAGACTGTTACCTTTTCCCTAATAAGTTTCAAACCTTCAGCTCAAAGGCAAACTAGATGGGCTCTGGTTTTGGCATTCCTGTGGTTCTGTAAAGGAAAATGCATGTTATCAGAAAATGAATAAATGAAGCAATGAAAATGCTGCAGGTAGACCCCCGTTTTACTGCAGAATTGTGAGAGCAGTATACAGTACTTTTGATGGAGAGTTCATATTTCCATTCATACACAATGGCTGAATAAGTATAATATGAAAAAGGAAAAAATTATAACTGAGAAAGCAAAACAATTGACAATTCATGAACTGATCATAAGATGCCACATTTAATTAAGTTGCACTGATGAATTTACTGCAACTATATAATTCAGCGTTGGTATTTCATTCATGAACAAGACCTAAAGTGCAAGCTAGTTATTAAGATGGGCAGACAGACACACAAATGGACAGACAACAGATAAATGGCCAGATATAGTCAGACCAGAGTGGAGGCAAAAATGCATGCCTAGGAATATATATATGTGTATATATATATATATATATATATATATATATATATGTGTATGTATATATATATATATATATATATATATATATATATATATATATATATATATATATATATATATATATATATACTGGTAATATATTTTAGTGAAGAGCTGATTACAAGACATGTCAGCATTTAAAATGAAATTATTAAATAAAGACAGATTCAGAGACTATATCAATTTTAAGGAGGCATTATGTTATCCATCCATCCATCCATCCATCCATCCATCCATCCATCCATCCTTCCAAATATGTTATGTGAGATTAAAAGCTTCTCCTGAACTGTTATTCCTTACAAATTATGTTATGAAAAGACTTTGAAGCATGTCTTTGAAGAGTGCATGTTCTTAGTGATGGACTGTCTGCTTTCTCTTAGCTAAAGTGAGACAGTTAAGGGCCTGTCCATTATATGTTGTAGTCAGATTTGTCTAAGAAGTGATAAATTATACCTCATTATGCCTTCACTCTAAAGGTTTACTGCTCAAAGTTCATACACTGCCAACCTTTGGTTATCAGTGATGGAACATGCCTTCATCATTTTCCAGACGTCTAGCATAACACGTCTGTGCAGCAAGCTAATTAAAAAAGTCATGCTGACTTCCTGTAAATCACTGCATAACCAGCTTCTTTACTTGACAATTATAACGACAGTAAAATGAAATATTGGGTTACATTTGGAAATGGAATTTCGAAAAATATTGTTTGGACTTAAATCGTCAAATAAGTTCTGGATTTGAAGTACATTTTGAGCATCATCATTGTTTATTCAGTTTAATGCCACATTTTGTATACTACAGTCAGTCCTGCAGATGGAGTGTACCTAACAATGTTATACTGAATTATATGGTTTGAGTTTGTTTTTATGTCAGATCCAACAGACTGACATTTTTATCACAGTTTTTGTTCTACCAATAAGGTATTTACAGTGTACAGTTTATTTTCTCGTTTACACAATGTAAGTTCTGTTGTTGAATGATGACAAAATGGGGTAAAATGCAGGTTAAACCCTTTATAGCCTCTTGATGTCCGTCAGCCACATTCCATTTAATGCTACACAAGCCTTGCCTTAAATGAAAATGTTAAGGCCTCATACATAATATGGGAAGTTAGGTAAATTGAAGTATTTGGTAAAATAAATCATAAGTTAATGAATGTTTAATTAAGATTCTTTTCATTTCATTCATCAGTCAGCTTGATATCACAATGTCATTGTAGGACACAGTCCAATTATATTTTTAAGTGTTCTGGCAAAATATAAATAAAGCAAAAGTAGGTCCAAAGGAGACAAAAAAATAAATGTACAGGAAAAAGAACAGATTATAGAATGCCATATGAAATGGTCAGCTCTGATGCAATAACATAATGAGGTAGGATGTATAGATTTGGGAGAGAATGGTTATTGGAAGAAACTATATTCAGAGGTATAGTAAAACTATATTCAGAGGTATAGTAGAACTCTTAAGGGACAGCAATAAACTACTATTCATGCTACCAAGGGAGGACACAGTTATAGCCACTTAGTTTAATAGGTGTGCTTTATAAATATGCAAGAAAATATTCTTAAGGTAAATGGTCCTAACCAACCACAGTTTGAAAGAGACTTCTATCTCCTAGCAAATGTTACTTACAAGATACGGAGATGTCATGTACCTGACAAATAGTATACATTAAAACTGTTGACAGGAAGCATGTATGTGGTGGAGACCATTATAGAAACAGGAGTATAATGAAATGAACGTATTTTGCTAAAGAAAAATAAATGTTTGCAGTATTCACCACAGGTAGCATAGGACTTTAAAGAACCCTTCTAGTCACCTTACTGAAGATGAAAGTAATTACAGATTGCTATCAGTATACAGAAATCAGAGAAAGAAGTTGAATGAAACCAAACAAGTTGGACCTCAGACACCATATTTGGTTATAACCCAGGGACAGAAAATAGGATGGGTTAAAAAATGTATTAACAATACTTGGGTAGTTAGATATATTTAGGAGACCCCTCAGATATAGGTACAAGAGGAATTCTAATTTAAAAGAAATTTTAGAAAAGCAAAAAGTTGAATGCAAAGGAGGGGCTAGTACTAGGACTGGAACATTTAAATGTGGGAGGTGTTCCCAATGGCCTTTTATAGCAGGAGTTAAAGATTTAAAAATACAGAGTATCCCTTACAAACTTAGAAGCAGGACAAACTCCAGTTGTTACACAAGAGGGATGGTATATCTTGCTTATTGCACAGCTTGTTGGGCATATTATATAGGGAAGACTGAATGTAACCTAAGACAGCGTATATATAAACACATGTATGATATAACTAGAAAGAAAGAAAATAATGCTTTATACAGGCATATTCAAACTTGCGACAAAGCAGATTATACATTTTGGGTGTTGGAAGAGGTGAAGCACAGCGAGACGGGGAGAGACTGCAAAACTAAACTGGAATTCAGAGAGATGATATGGCAATTAAGACTGGATGCATGTTACAACCCAGGATTAAATGACCACATCTCTATAACCCCAGCCCTCAAACTGTTAGCTACCAACCCCAAAAGATAAAACCATTGTACACTTTTGCTAGGGCACTCTTATAGCTCTGTTTTTAGAGGTCTGACTATTTATGGTGTTACTTTTTATTATTTATTATTTATTTATCTATTTATTTATTTATTTAATCATCGTATTTAATAGATAGGGTGAGAGGTGTTATGGATTATTCCCCATTACATGTATTAAATACGCATCCTGTATTTGTACTAATGCATATATTTACAAGACTGCTATATTTATAATCATTATTTAAAAACATTATTTAAAACAATATTAACTATTTACTAGGTTCATAGGTTCATAAGTAGGTACTAGGCTATAGGCCCTAGGGCCTATATAAGCCTAGCCAAAAAGGTACCCTGGCTTTCGCCACCCAAGAAAATTATTTTCCTGTGCCCCTGTCGAGCAGAGCCACAGAACTGATGCCCAGGGAGAATTTCCTATTTCCCATCCAGTCATCAAGATTTTTCTTGAAGAGTGCTAATGAGGTGCTCTGTTTGACATAGATAGGTAGGCTGTTCCAGAGTATGGGAATTCACTGGGACAGGAATCTATCCCTCCGGCATGCTCTGTTTATTGTGGTGACAAGGTTTAGGTCCCTACAGTGTGTAGTTTGGAGGGATTGGGATTTCTTTAACTAGAGCATGTCCAACAGCTATGGGTTTGACATAGCTTTGTATGCTAGGCAGAGATCGCCTCTGAGTAGGCAATATGCGATTGAGTAAAGCTGGAGTTTTTATAGATGGTCTGCATAGGGTATCTGTTTAAGGCCAGTAATCCTTTTTGTGAGGTATTTCTGTGGCTTCTCCAGTTGTTGTAGATGTCTTGTGAGGTACATATCAAAAGGCATGCTGTACTCTATAATGGGTCTAATGAGTGATGAGTAGAGGGGAACAATGACCTCTTTTTTTTCCTGGATGAAAAACCTTTTGTGATGAGGTGTGCTATATAGAAGGATTTTCTGACCACTGTGGCGAAGTAATTATCAAAGGAGGTACTACTGTCCACCTGTGTCCCAAGGTCTCTTGTTAAGTAGACTACCACCTATGTGGTAGTTCATGGGTACACAATTTTTACCAAAGAGGATGGCAATGCACTTTTTGGCATTGAGCTTGAGGCCATGGCTTTGACTCCAGGCATCTGTCTCAGCAAGGCCCTTTTGTAGAATGCCCACATCGTTATGAGTTTTGATTATGGCTCCAAGTTTGCAGTCATCTGCAAACTTCGTTAGCCAAAGACCTTCTGTGTTAGCCTGTACTTCAGAGAAGTAGATACCAAACAGGAGAGGACCCAGGACTGAACCCTGTGGTATTCCACTTGTCACTGGTCTGAAGTCAGATTTGGAGTCTGCTACTTTCACAGCGTGGGTTCTGTCCATGAGCCAGTTGGCAACCCATCTTGTGACATAGGAATTTATACCTAGTTTAGTGAGTTTATCTATAATTCCAGAGTGGGGGATGGTATTGAAAGCCTTGGCAAGATCTAGATAGGCTGTGTGAACCACCTTACCTTCATCTATGGCTTTGGTGACTGCTTCAAAGAAGTCTATCAGGTTTAGGAGACATGATCTGCCTTTTACAAATGCGAACTGGGTGGGATCCTGAGTTTGGAGATTACCAATGTCTTTGTTTATGAGTTCCATGATGATACGTTCCATGGCCTTGCAGACTAGGCTCGTCATGCTAATGGGGTGGCAGTTCCTGGGGGTCCATTGTAGCTCCCCCTTTGTGGAGTGGGATAACAGTTGCATTGTGCCATTCACTGGGCATAAAACCTGACGCGAGGCTATGACTGAACATGGTACTTAGGTGGGGTGCCAGTTTGTACTGTAGTTCATGTAGATCGTAGCCTGGCATATTGTCAGGTCCCATGGATGCTGTGTTCTTGGCTTTGGAGAGTGTGTTTTTTACCTGTGCAGCCATGATTACAGGAACTTTGCATTCTGCCGGTATAGAGATGGGCCCTCTAGGGGGTGAGAGGGGGGTAAATTTAACACTGAACCTATCTGGCAGGATGTTGGCAACATCAGTTGGTTCTGTATAATTAGTGCCATTGTGCTGTAACTCAGAGGAAATCTGAGTGTTGCCATTGAGATTCTTGATATAGCTATAGAATGCTTTGTGGTTGTCTTTATTGTCAGTGGCAATTTTGTTTTCGTAATTAGCTTTAGAGGATTTTATGAGGGATCTCATCTTCTTACTGAGGCTGACCAGGGAGCTCCTCCAGTCATGGGATTTTACTCTTTTTTGCAACAGTTTCTTTCTTCTGATGTAGAGTTTGTTTATGGCAGAGGACCACCAGATTGGCTTCCTTTTTTTGTAGGATAGCATCTTGGTTCTGTTAGGGATAGCATGATCCAAGCACTTGTGTAAGTGCTTATAAAGTGCATTTGTCTAGTATTCAGCAGTCGTAGCTCTATTGTCCATCTGCATGGGTGTCATGAAGTTTGCCACTTCTGTCTTAAGAAGTGTGAAGTTGGCTTTGGAGAAGTTTTTTATGGTGGTTTCCTAATGGGGGTGGTTGCAGGATGTGAATGTCTAGGGTGATTAGCTTTTGGTCGGCTCTGACAAACGAGGAATTGACCTCTGTTGTGGAACACTGTTCACCCATGTTGGAAATGACCAGGTCTAGGATATTGCTGCCTCTGGTAGGGGCGTGAATAAGTTGATCCAAGGCGTTGGAATTTATGAATTCCAAAAAATTTTGAGCAAAAGAGTTGGTACATGAGCAGTTTTCCCAGTTAATGTGGGGTAGTTGAAATTTCCCATTATTAGGGTGTTGGGTTATACCCTAATATTTTCCAGTGTGTCAAGAAATGAGGATTTGGAATCCTGGGGCATGGTGGGAGGTCTGTAGCAAGCTACAATTTGGATTGCAGGTTTGCCCAGAGTTAGTTGCACTTGGATAATGTTGGATGAATTATGCTGTGCAACTAGCCTGGAGGTGTGGATATCCTTAATGAATATGGATATGCCTCCACCTTTAGTGCTTTGGTCTGGGTTAGGTGGCCAAAAGGTGTGGTATGAATTATAGCCTGGTAATGCAGGGGTGCTCTCTGGAGCTTTGAACTGGGTCTCTGTAAACTGCACAGATGTCAATGTTCTCCATTTTAAGGAGTGCCATGAGACAGTGCATCTTCTAGCATTGAGTAGCATTATCCTCAGATTTTGCTTGCTTGTACCTGTTACAGTGGTGAATTTGTCATTTGAACCTTGCCTAAGAAAGGCACTATAGAGGCAAGAGCCTTAGTCAGTATTTGGAATCCCAAGGGTGACAGGTACAGGCCATGTCTGGCAAAGCATTGTGGTCTGTCAATCATGTCATCCCAGGCAGAAAAATACTGGATCCCCTTAGAATGACACCAGAAGCTTAGCCAGTTGTTGAAGTCAATCATGTTGTCCTTGTACTGTGGTATCATTCTGGGTGATGGCAGAATGCTACTGAGGGCTAGGGTCATACCTGTCTGGGCTACAAGATCGGAGAGCTCCTCCATGTCTCTTTTCATGTAGTCCAGGGAGGTACGTCTCAGGTCATTCACACCAACATGGACAATGACAGAGTCATATTTGTACTTGTTGTGGAGTGACCTGAGTGCATGCGTTATGTGATGGATCCTGGCACCTGACAGGCACCTGACAGTAACTTTCTCCTTGTTTAGCCTGGTGAGTGGAACATCAGTGTGCCTGACTATAGAGTCACCCATAACAAGAGTGTTTGGTACGTTGTTATGCCTTATGGTCTGTGGTTGAGTGGCACACTGAGATTATGGGCTATGTGTCATTTGAGTTGTGTTGGGGGGGTGGAGTTTGCTTGTGTTTCAGCTTTAGAGGTCCCTCTTGCTCGGGCAGGGTTTTATTGAGAGCCTCCGTGAATGTAGGTGTGTGTTTTGCGTTTCTATGTGTGTGTTTTGGTGGTGTCGATTTTGAGGGACTATGTGATGAGTGTGGTGTGGTGCAAGTGTTTACCTTCTCCTCTTGACTGTCTATTCCAGTCTTGGGTGCAGAGAGCTTTGCTTCCAGTTTGGCTATATAAGTGCATCTCTCACAGGTTGTAGTGTTGAGTGGTAGGAGGAGACGGTTGTCTGTGTACCTGAGGCAATTGCTGCATTGCCCCAAGATGCCCAGATTCATCAGGTAGACAGAAAAAAACACTGGGAGCTGACCCTTAGACATGCCTGGATAGGTGCTTATTTATTAAGTACTAAAAACTGCTTTCCTCTAGACAAGTGAGGAAAGTTGAGTGCTGTAGTAATTTGTAGCTTATTTAGTGCTTACAATGAGTTCTGAACAAGTGCTGAGCTCAAAGAAACAGATTTGAGTGCTGAAACTAAAAAAACTTGCTAGTTCTAAGAAACAAAATTAAGCTAGAAGACTTCTCTCCAACACAGAAAGGTTTGGGGGCTCAGAAGCTTACAAATAGTCCTGGATACAGCAAATATGTATGTGGACTAGAGTACTTACAGGAATGGCAGGAAACAAACTTAGAAATGTTTTTTTTTTCTTCCTAAATGCTCTCTCTGTACACAGTAGAGTGCCTTAAATCAGGATATGACCTCAGTGCACTCAGTTGACTGAGCAAATGAGATGGGCCCAGAAGGAGTATCCAAATACAAATTTACAAGAGAGCATGCAGTTTCAAAGCCACCAAGATTAACACCAAAAGAAAAACTGTGGGGGGGGGGGACTAACTGTAGAGACAGAGAGCCACAATTTTCAGTTCAATTAATATTCAGTAATAACAAAAACACATAAAATGCAGTACTATATGAAAAAAGTGCAGATAAAAGTGTACTTAAATTCACTTATATGTCCAGTTGATTGCAGGCAGATCTTAGCCGGCCAAAGCTCAAGTATTTAGCAGAACAGAAACAAAATGTACCACTTATATAAGGCAGGACAGCCCCTCAGCTGAAGCACAAACTATCAAAGTGAAACTATCCCCCACTGCTATCAATGGTTACACTTCTAACAAGATGTCTGTAGAGACAGAGAGCCACAATTTTCAGTTCAATTAATATTCACTAATAACAAAAACACATAAAATGCAGTACTATATGAAAAAGTGCAGATAAAAGTGTACTTAAATTCAATTATACATCCAGTTGATTGCAGGCAGATCTTAGCTGGCCAAAGCTCAAGTATTTAGCAATTATTAACTATTTTAACTATTTTATTTTAGTTTATTTATTATTAACTATTTTATTAAAATCCACCTATTTTAACAGGTCTATTTTATATATTCGAACGCTTAATTGTTCAAATCACTAAAGATCAAACTTTAGTGATCGAACAATTAAATGTTCGACTATATTAAAAATAAATATTTACAAAAAAAAAAAAGAAAAAGTAAATGGTGTAAGCAGGGGGCAAGCTCCTCTTCACCCCCCACACCCCACGCTACTTAAATATACCAACTCCGAGATGGCACTTCAGTGTGCTACAGTACGGAAATGGAAAATTTCCCATTACCTACACTGTAACGCAATCTTGGAGTTGGTATATTTAAGTAGTGGGGGTTGCAGCCCCCCACATGGGGGGTGCAGGGGGGCTTGCCCCTTCTTACACCCTTTAGTTTTTTTATTAGTTTTTTTTTTAAATATTCGAACATTTAAATGTTCAATCACTAAAGTTCGATCTTTAGTGATACGAACATTTAAGCATTCGAATATATAAAATAGGCCCTTTTAACATATTTAATATTTTAATTACAAAATGTAGTAATGTAAAATGGGTATTCTGATTTTATGACGTTTTTTATGCATTATGTACTGTATATGTATGTATATGTATGATGCCGCGGTGGTATCATTGTTACCTCACAGCAAGAGGTTCTCCCTGTTCGATTCTCGGCTGGGCTTGGTAGTGCTTTCTGTGTGGAGTCTGCATGTCCACCCCGCGGTTGTGTAGCGTTCGAAAGACATGTGTGCATAAATGGGCATGCCTTCGTTGAAGGTTGGGCGTCGAGCTGGCACCTCAGCATTTCATAAAAATCTACTGCCAATCATTAGCAGACCGGAGTTCCGCTGTGGCGACCCCTTACCGGGAAAAAGCCGAAAGACAAACAACATGTACTGAATATGTATATGATTCACTCAAGCAAGTTTAGAGGTAAATTTCTGCATTCATTAGTGATTGACCAATTAGAAATGAATTGATTGTATTTAAATGGAGAAAACAATTTAGCCTATGTTTCTGATGGATTCTCCAGATGGAAGATGAAAGCAATTAATCCATTTATGTGTATTTCTTGTTATATCATTCAATAATAAAGTATTGTTTTTTATCTGTTGGGCTGACTTCCCTTCATTGTGGATATTCTTCTGACCAACTACTTGCTTCGAAGTGTTTGTGTGTGGTGAATTGAGAAGTTGGAGGAGCAACAACCTTTATTGGGGCCAGCTTTGAAGGTTTTAGCATTTTGGTCTACCTTGTGTGTTGTCTTATTTTTTTTACTAGTTGAAAATATCTCCTAATTACCTCAACGGATTATGTTTTCCACCTTCATCTTGTCATATAGACATCGCTAGCTTAGTATATACAGGTTAGGATATGGGATAATTTCTGCTATAGCATGAGGTCTGTCTGCTAGCTATAATCTTAATCACTTTTTCTTCTCCTCCTTCAGCTTCTTTGAAGTAGAGTAAAAGAAATTAGCAAAGATAAGAGGGAAACTCACGAATGCTTTCAGTCATAGAAAGAGCTTACAAATTATTCACCATTTTTTCTTTGTAAGGGTGCAATTTCTGCATAAAATTGATTCATGCTTATGTTACTGAGATGAAGAGTCGATTCAAGGACTATGAATGTTGTGAGCTGCATTATTCATTAATAAGACACAGAATAATATATGGTATAAGAAATGATGGGAACAAGGTAAGGTTATGTGGAGTCACACTTGTGAATGCCTATGGTAAAAAGTAGATTAATGCGCAGTTAAAGGAGTAAATGAAAAAGAATATAAGATTAGATTTCCATCAAAATATCAAAAAATGAACAATAAGGTAAGAATGCTTTACAGAGGTAATGACTATGAAAACAGAGCCACATGAGAATGAAAATCAGTAGTCACAAGGTTTCTGTGCAAATAACGTCATGCTTCCTGCACTATGTGTGACAAACCAGGGTGGAGGAGATATCTTCATTTTAATCAGTTCTCCAGACTCTGGGGTAAAAATGCTAGTTTTCTAATATGTGAATAAGGAATCTGTGTTCAAAAGTACTGAAATTGCTTTGAACTGAAATATAAACAAATGAGATATTCGTGGATGGTACTAAAGCAAAACGACTTGATGTAGCAAAATATAAAATTGTTTTTGTGGCATTAAAAACACTGATATAAAAATTCATGTCATACTGTTGATATGATAACATTGATTTAAAATGAGAAGTGTTGAATTTAAAATAGGTGTTGCTGGACAGTGCGACTTTCTCCATAATGGTAGTCTGATGGGTCTAAGGTGACTGGAAAACTAGATGCAGGCAAAAAAGCATGCCAAAGAAGGTACTTTATTAGTCTCAAGTTATGTTTCTATATATTCCTCATATGCATGCCTTTTCATTATTAAGATGATTTAAACTGTTTTTTTTTTTTAATTTTGGGGATGTAAATAACCATATGAAGTATTAAAAATTGGGCAGTCTACTTCTTCAAAGTAGCATTCAGGACATCCATGGTGTAAAATCTCAAATGTCATGGAGACTCACTCTATTTCAGCATAATCTTTAAGGTATTATTTGCCTTTGTATACTTCAATGTATAGTATATTACTATATTTTTATGACTACTAATATACAACAACATTTACAGAACAATTATGGCAGAACAATTATTGAGTAACACTTCAACTGTTGGTAGTAGTTGTTGGTTTGGACAATATCTAATGTGCAAGACTGCAAACATTCAAACCAGAATATGGCTGTTTTGACTGGTGCATGGAAATTAGTCAATTTTTACATGTACTCCTCATCATCGGTTTGGGAACAATTACACAACACTTTCTCAAAAGACTCACAGGCCTGTTTTAAACTTACTGATGGAACTTGTTTATAAATTGGGTATCTTCTGCTCATTTGCAGTAGTGTCATAAAACATTGTCTCTTTCCTTTTCTGCCAAAAAGAATTGGATCAGGCATAAGCTCCATGTAATTATATTTTCTGGTTTAGTAAAGAAATGTAGAAAATACCCCTTTAGAGCAAAAAAAAAAATCAGATGTTTAACTGTTTAACTATGTAATTTTTACGGACATTATTTTTCCCCTGTACTAGTAACTCATCTTCATTTTTCTCCCTGCTGAGCTGATTCTATATGAAATGGGTGTCAGGCACCTTTTGTTATGTGCTATTCATCTGTATTACTTAAATGCTTCACATATGAACTTTTTAACAATAACTTGCTCACCTTCCTTCATATAACTGTAACTAGGTAAGTTATAATGATCATCAAGGCCAAATATCATGCATGTAGTCAAAATAATAATATACATATTGTTCAGTATAAAGTGGTTTGTTTGGGGCTGAATGCAAAATAAATAAGGTTCAATGGGGTCATTTGGCTTATGACAGTTGTGGTATTTTATTTAAAAACAAGTCCATAAGTTAAGAAAGATTGTAACAAGTATTTGAATTATTTATGCATTTGGCAATATCCTTTGATGATTGTATGCTATGAGTAACAAGTGTCTGAGCTGCAGTCCATGTCATAGTCGGGACATTGCTTTATTTTAGACAATAATTTAGTAAAGATAAATGTCCTATGTTCATGGCACATTCCAGAGCAGGAGTGTGAATCTTTGAGTTAAATCACTGCAAAGCAATGATTCCACAGTGGGGAGCATTAGCTGATAACTATGATGGGGTTCTTATTACAACCTGCTATGTATCACTGCCAAGTGCCTGCTTTGCTCATGAAATAAACAATGGTTTTTATTTATTTATTTATTTATTTATTTATTTATTTATTTATTTATTTATGTATTTATCCATGTCTAAAAATGCTCTATAAGTATTAAATCAATCATTCCTCTTCAGTAATGCCTGCATTATTCTGTTACTCTCTGGCTTTATCTACATGTTGATAGAATCTACATCAGAAATACATTTTAGTTAGTTTATACAGTACAAAATTAACAAATGCTGACCTGTTTCTTGATTCAGGTATCAAAGATCTGGCCTACATTTATGATTTGTGATGAAGGATGTTGTAGAAACTTTCTTGTGGTTGATAGATAACATTCTCACTGGAAATATGAACTATCTTCTGATCTACATCAATGACACTGATCTTTCTTTCAAGAACATGTGCAAAATGTCAGAGAGATGAAAGACTGATTAAAAGGGCTGTAGTAACTATAAGTAAAGCAAATGTCATGTGAGAATGGCAGTTACAGCTTACACTAGTCTTAGGGAGGGTGGTGGCAAAATATTACTAGAGCCCATCAGTGCAGAGACTATCCAGGCTCACAGCATATCCTAATTGCCAAATATTCACTATGGGAGTTCCTTGGAATAGTGGAGTATTAGAGGAAGCCTCTTCAACTCTATCATACCCTGTTTGCTCTATGCACAGGTAACAGTGACTGCACACCTGGAATAGAACTAGCATTCCAAAAACATAAGGAAGACATGACAGCACCACACACTCTGACCAGGCAGCTGCAATTCCACCCATTAATTTATCCTGTGACTGTATAATTGAAATCACAAGTTATGTTCTTCAATTAGCCAGGTTTCTTAAGATGGAGAACATTCATTTGTAATTTTGACTTGTACACATTAGCCAAGAGAATCATATACAGTTAGAAAAAATGTAAGTATTGAGTTCTCTAGTCAGTGCACTTAGGATGGGTGTCTAATCTAACTGCAGTCAAATGGTGTGTGTGTGTGTGTGTGTGTGTGTGTGTGTGTGTGTGTGTGTGTGTGTGTGTGTGTGTGTGTGTGTGTGTGTGTGTGTGTATCTGTATAGTCAGAAGAGCATAATTGTGTATCCTGCAATCATCAATATACAATCCCATAGAGTTGCAATATTTTGACAGTTGTATATGCCTGCACATCCAATGCACATCCATTTCATTCAGGCCTCAGAAGATCTTCTCTCAAACTTCCAGTGCTGATGTCATCCACTATAAATTGTCCTGCAGCATTGTAAAATGTTCCTGCAGTCAACTGGTGTGTGTGTGTTTGCATATGTGTGTGTGTGTGTGTGTGTGTGTGTGTGTGTGTGTGTGTGTGTGTGTGTGTGTGTGTGTGTGTGTGTGTGTTTGTATAGGCAGAAGGGCATCACTGTGTATCCTGCAGTCATCAGTACAATCCCATGGAGTACCAATATTTTGACAGTTGTACACACCTACGCATCCATTTCATTCAGGCCTCACATCTTCTCTCAAACATCCAGTGCTGATGTCATCCACTTTAAATTGTCCTGCAGCATTGTAAAAGTCAGACTTGTGCCATGGTGCTTATGTTAAGTGCTAAGGTCTCTATAAGATAGGGTTTCTAATCTCACTGTAATCAACTGGTTTGGTTGTGTGTGTGCTTGTTTACTTGGTTGACATTCAAAAGACAATTCTATACCTGCATGTGGTATACTGCTATTACCATCCTCTTCTCACTAGACACTGCTGAAGTCAAGTGTTATCTGACAATCTCTAAGTCAGGTGTGTGCTGTAGTGCTTGCATTAAACACTGAGCTGTTTAATCAATATACTTAGGTAGGGGTTCTGTTCTCACTGCAATCAGCTGGTGTGTGTGTGTGTGTGTGTGTGTGTGTGTGTGTGTGTGTGTGTGTGTGTGTGTGTGTGTGTGTGTGTGTGTGTGTGTGTGTGTGTTCGTGTTCATTCCGAAGACCATTTTACACCAGCATGTGGGACACTGCTATTATCAACCTCTTCTCACCAAACTTTGCTAATGCCATCAGCTATAACGTTTTCTCCAGCACAATAAAAGACAGTGTTATGCTGTGGTGTTGTCTCAATTACTGTTTTCAGTAAATATGTATGTAGGGGGTTCTATTCTCACTGCAGTCAAGTGTGTGTGCATTTAAACAACATGTGAGTCCACAGCTATGTCCAACCCTCCTCCGAGCATCTTGGTGTTGTGCACAATGTCATCATGTGTAACATGCACTTGGACAGTGCTCAACACAAACCTGTGGTCTGTCAGTAACATTAAATATTTTGTTTGTGAGTTACTTTAACTATACTGGGAGGATATTAGATATTGTTATCGGTACTAGCATGACTGGCTGAAGCTTTATGAATACTTGTAAATAATTATAAATTACCCTGTGTTATTTATGCCAGCATGAAAAGCTATAATTTTGTAAGTTTATGTTTTTTCTGATTATTACTTTGATTGATTTTTGTAAGATGTTTGACTCAAACATTGTTCTTTTGGCTGACCAAATCTACATTTTTTTTAATGAGTTCTGAATGTAGGTTATGTCAGTCAGCTGTCCTAGATGCGATGGCATCATGTGCCAGAGCTGAAAGGAATAGAATCTTCACAGAAGCTGCTTTGTTTACTTTTTAAAGTCTGACACGAGAACGTAGAATTCGTATAACATCTTTCTGTGACTTTTAAAAAATTATGCGATAAAAGAAAGTTCTGAGTCAGTTAAAGCTCAGCAGTTCAATAGTTGTTGTAGTTGTTCATTTGTTGCACAGTAGTCAGTTGTTATTTTCCAGATCAATAGTGATCATTTAGAGTTCTCCAGAGCTGTTCAGTTGAAATAGTAGGAGTACCTATTCCAGTTGCTGAGGACCAGACAACAGCCTGAAGAGTGGACCACAACTAAAGAAGGCTGAAAGTACAATGAATCAACAAAAAGACCACAGCAAGCAGGCACGGAGAACCACCAGGAAATGCCAAACTCCACGATAAGGCAAAACAGCTCAAATCCAAAACAGGAAACTAACTCCACAAGCGAAAAAGTTCTTTATTTTAACGTTACAACACTGAAAGCACGTTTTCGTTGGAAAACCAACTTCATCAGACATAGCCCTACACTTTTCCACACCTAATATAAATCCAGCTTGTTAATTAGATAATAAATTAATTAAACAATTAACTTAAAGTAAAACAACAGTGAATACATTTAAACTTACTTGTAAGTAAATATTACATAAAAACAATCATGTGAAGACATATTACTCTGATAAAAATTTATATTTTATATTTAAAAACACATAGATCAATAAACAACAATAATGTTACAAACTAAAAACTAAAAGACCACATTGCTAACAGCATATACCCTGCCCCAATAAATACATATTATATAGTTGGTAGGCACAAATCAAGATGCACTACTAAAGTCTCCATAAAGTACATGCATAAATTAGGAAAAAAACGTTTCTAATATATTTGTACAATGTATTAAATACAAAATAAAATAGGTTCCCTCAGATTAAAGTAAAAAATAGAAAATATGAAAAATATTTTTACAAAAACAGTGTGACATGGCACAATTAAACCAATAACCACCTGCCATAACCATCAACCATAAATGAAGGAATCATAATTGTTCAGCCTTCAATTTTAAATATGGCACGATGGAAATGGAATCATTTAACCCAGGAGGTTTATTAGATTCCAATGAAATTTGCCAACATGTCTCTCTATGGGATAACAAAGCACCCCAGTTGCCACCCCTGACACCTTGGGTAACTGCTTCCAGTACAAAAAACTTAAATGTTGCTGTTTCACACTCGGTCGTATGTCTATAAAGTGCATTTGTACTAACCTTCTTTGAAATTTCATAACAATGTTCGTATATGCGTCTCCTTAGCTGCCTCTCCGTTTTGCCGACATAGAATGCCTGGCAAATACGGCAGACAGCCAGGTAGACTACCCCCTTGGTGTTACAATTGTAAACCTTATATGAACACAATTTTCTATTCCTACTTTCTAGGTACACATGTTCCTGATGCATGACATATTTACATTGAGTACAACACCCACAACGATATGTACCTCTCCTAAGAGAATTCGATCTACCCTGTCTGTTGTTCTGCTCAAGTATCCTTTTAATGTTGAAACCCCTCTTGTAGACAAACTTGCAAGACAGGTCCTTGAAAGTGTTTAGGTCCGTAAAGTCCCTAAAACTACTAAGTTCCCTTTCAATAATGTATCTAATGTGTCCTGCATCCTCATTATGTTGCATGATGAAAAATTGGTTACTACCAGGAACATTAGTATGTGTAGGGGTAATATCAGCGTGTGAATCCGCTGTTTTCTTCCCCAAAATTGGAGAGAACCTACCCGGTCTACCTGACCAAACTTCATCTTTAACAGAATTTATCAAATCAATCGGGTAACCTCGGTCAACGAAGAATGACGTAAGCTTGTCCCCCTCACGTTGAAAGCATTGGTCATCGGATGTCATGCGGGAAACCCTGACAAATTGGCCCTTTAATATAGATCTTTTTTGGAATTTAGGATGTGAACTTAAGTAGTGAAGATATCCATTAGAAAAAGAGGGTTTTCTATAAATACAAGAACTAAACCCCTCACCTTGCTTTTTAAGTGAAACATCTAAGTAATTTACTTGATCAACGGTTACTTGATAAGTAAACTGCAAAAAATCCGATGTAGAATGTAAATAATTAATGAAATCCTGTATAAGGGATTCTGGCCCAGTCCAAAAAATGCAGATATCGTCCAGGAACCTATTGTAGTGAATCCAATGTTTTGAAAAAATACTGTCCAATACAAATTTTTGTTCCCAGACAGATAAAATAATGTCTGCGTATGTGGGAGCACAGTTGGCTCCCATGGAAACCCCTGATGTTTGTTGGAAATATTCGCCACTAAAAAAAACATAATTATGTTTCAACACCAATTCCAATAATTGCAAGATCAAATGTACATCATTGTTAGTAATACCTGGGCAAGCCCAGAGTGCTTCTTCCATCCATTCCAGGCCAATGGAATGGGGTATCACTGAAAATAGATCTACCACATCTATTGTGACAAATAACAGGTTTGGCCTGTACAAGTCTTCAGTGATACCACGTAGAAATTCCCACAAGTCCTTAAGAAGATGCTGATCTTTACCCCACAGCTGTTTCATCTTCCAGTCCATAAATTTTGAAAGATTGTGGGTTTTAGACCCCTGGGCCGCAACAATAGGCCTTAAGGGCGGGTCCTCCACGCTCTTATGGATCTTAGGTACACCAAATATTGTTGGTACCTTTGGATGGGAATTATCCAAAAAGGAAAAAAGATCCATTTCAATTATGTCCTGATCAAGCAAATCTTTGAGGGCCAAGTCAATTTTCCTATAGGAAATATGTACCTCGTTTTTGGAGACAATGGTATACCTATCACTGTCTGTCAATATGCTATACATTTTAGCCTCATATAATACTTGGTCCATTATGACCGTGCCACCCCCTTTGTCTGGTTCCATGACCCTCACAGAGGGGTTATCACCCAATTGGGCTAAAAGATTGGCCTCGGCCACACTTAAATTAGGGACGTACTGAGACCTCCCCATGTTACACCGAATCTGTTTTTCGATTCTATTTTCTAGATCTTTTAACTGAGGATGTAAAGGGGGGTTGAATGTACTAGACTTTTTCAAATTCAGTGCATGTCCCGTGGATACTGGACCTAGTAAGTGCTGCAGGTTCAATTTTCGAATAAAAAGCTTGACATCCAGGATAGTGTTGACCAAACTACCGCCCCTACTGGGCACAAATTTAAAACCCTTGGTGAAAAGCGAAAACCAAGTGTCAGATATGACAAGGTCACTATAATTATAGATATGATAGTCATTCTGTGTATACATAAAATGTTTCCCAATAGCTGTCGTATGTATATTGCCTACACTCACCAGACCTCTTGCTGGTTCATTCTCCACCCTTTGAAGGGCTGTCCCCCCTTCCCCTGTTGGACTCCCATAGGGTGTGGGTTCCTCTGTTGGTAGTAAGACTGCTTGCGGAGGCGCTCGGACCTCCTCGGTAAAAAATCTTCCTGATAAACCTCATCAGTAGCCTGAAACTGGGGTGGAGGCAGGAAAGGTTCCTGTACCGGAGATAGAACTTCCAGTGAACTAGAAATCTCCCTACTAACCGTTTGATTTACATTCTCACCCCTGGCTAATGGTGGTTTGGGATATTGTCTACCCTCAGCATACTCTTTAACATCACGATTCAATTTTTTATATGTGCGATTTAAAACAGTAGTGCATTGCTGACCAATATGCTTTCTTAAATCGTGATATTTCTGTTTTTCTGTTTCTATGGTAAACATTAGATCAACAGTAACAGCATCATTATATTTAAAAATATCTTTCTGTAAATTTTGAATCTCTAATTCATTTATTTTAATTAAACTTTCACTATACCCAAACCACATTCGTCAAACAGTCTCAACAATTCAGTATGAAAATCACTTCCACACACTACATTATTGGGATACTTGTGTACCCGTAGTCCCTTAGGGACAATATGTCTTTTAAGGCACTCGTTCAAATATAAATTGTCCAGCTCAAGTATTTTGTACCTGTATAGTGCTCTTTCAAGAAATCTCATATTTTCGGAAAAGGTAGAATGAGAGTCCATCTGATTCTGTCCATTTTCCCCGAATTGAAAGTTCGGTTTGTGGTTAACCCAGTCTTTGAAGGTGGACGTAGGAACAGTAACAGCTGGAGACCCAACCGGAATGGAATTATGGTTGCTGGGACCTGCCACGTCCATGTCCCGTAACACAGCTGGAGTGTTCGCAAAGTCAAAGGAATCAGCCCCACTTTGCACGCTGGTAGAACCGCCATTAGAATTAAGCGGCTGCCGCAAATCAAACCCGACCATCCTATTAGTGAGCGCCTTAAGAATCACACGCTGTTCACTGAGGACGGCCTGTAGACCTTGCCCCAACAGAGTAAGGAGCTGCACCAATTAAATAAGCTGACCCGTGAGTTGGCTTGTATGTGTGGCTCCTAACTGAACGCCACCTTCCCCACAAGCGCCGGAAGCGCCTGCGGCAGTAATCTCCGGACCAGCCTCCATAACGAACCACAACTAAAGAAGGCTGAAAGTACAATGAATCAACAAAAAGACCACAGCAAGCAGGCACGGAGAACCACCAAGAAATGCCAAACTCCACGATAAGGCAAAACAGCTCAAATCCAAAACAGGAAACTAACTCCACAAGCGAAAAAGTTCTTTATTTTAACGTTACAACACTGAAAGCACGTTTTCGTTGGAAAACCAACTTCATCAGACACAGCCCTACACTTTTCCACACCTAATATACATCCAGCTTGTTAATTAGATAATAAATTAATTAAACAATTAACTTAAAGTAAAACAACAGTGAATACATTTAAACTTACTTGTAAGTAAATATTACATAAAAACAATCATGTGAAGACATATTACTCTGATAAAAATTTATATTTTATATTTAAAAACACATAGATCAATAAACAACAATAATGTTACAAACTAAAAACTAAAAGACCACATTGCTAACAGCATATACCCTGCCCCAATAAATACATATTATATAGTTGGTAGGCACAAATCAAGATGCACTATTAAAGTCTCCATAAAGTACATGCATAAATTAGGAAAAAAACTTTTCTAATATATTTGTACAATGTATTAAATACAAAATAAAATAGGTTCCCTCAGATTAAAGTAAAAAATAGAAAATATGAAAAATATTTTTACAAAAACAGTGTGACATGGCACAATTAAACCAATAACCACCTGCCATAACCATCAACCATAAATGAAGGAATCATAATTGTTCAGCCTTCAATTTTAAATATGGCACGATGGAAATGGAATCATTTAACCCAGGAGGTTTATTAGATTCCAATGAAATTTGCCAACATGTCTCTCTATGGGATAACAAAGCACCCCAGTTGCCACCCCTGACACCTTGGGTAACTGCTTCCAGTACAAAAAACTTAAATGTTGCTGTTTCGCACTCGGTCGTATGTCTATAAAGTGCATTTGTACTAACCTTCTTTGAAATTTCATAACAATGTTCGTATATGCGTCTCCTTAGCTGCCTCTCCGTTTTGCCGACATAGAATGCCTGGCAAATACAGCAGACAGCCAGGTAGACTACCCCCTTGGTGTTACAATTGTAAACCTTACATGAACGCAATTTTCTATTCCTACTTTCTAGGTACACATGTTCCTGATGCATGACATATTTACATTGAGTACAACACCCACAACGATATGTACCTCTCCTAAGAGAATTCGATCTACCCTGTCTGTTGTTCTGCTCAAGTATCCTTTTAATGTTGAAACCCCTCTTGTAGACAAACTTGCAAGACAGGTCCTTGAAAGTGTTTAGGTCCGTAAAGTCCCTAAAACTACTAAGTTCCCTTTCAATAATGTATCTAATGTGTCCCACATCCTCATTATGTTGCATGATGAAAAATTGGTTACTACCAGGAACATTAGTATGTGTAGGGGTAATATCAGCGTGTGAATCCGCTGTTTTCTTCCCCAAAATTGGAGAGAACCTACCCGTTCTACCTGACCAAACTTCATCTTTAACAGAATTTATCAAATCAATCGGGTAACCTCGGTCAACGAAGAATGACGTAAGCTTGTCCCCCTCACGTTGAAAGCATTGGTCATCGGATGTCATGCGGGAAACCCTGACAAATTGGCCCTTTAAAATAGATCTTTTTTGGAATTTAGGATATGAACTTAAGTAGTGAAGATATCCATTAGAAAAAGAGGGTTTTCTATAAATACAAGAACTAAACCCCTCACCTTGCTTTTTAAGTGAACCAACTATATAATATGTATTTATTGGGGCAGGGTATATGCTGTTAGCAATGTGGTCTTTTAGTTTTTAGTTTGTAACATTATTGTTGTTTATTGATCTATGTGTTTTTAAATATAAAATATAAATTTTTATCAGAGTAATATGTCTTCACATGATTGTTTTTATGTAATATTTACTTACAAGTAAGTTTAAATGTATTCACTGTTGTTTTACTTTAAGTTAATTGTTTAATTAATTTATTATCTAATTAACAAGCTGGATGTATATTAGGTGTGGAAAAGTGTAGGGCTGTGTCTGATGAAGTTGGTTTTCCAACGAAAACGTGCTTTCAGTGTTGTAACGTTAAAATAAAGAACTTTTTCGCTTGTGGAGTTAGTTTCCTGTTTTGGATTTGAGCTGTTTTGCCTTATCGTGGAGTTTGGCATTTCCTGGTGGTTTTCCGTGCCTGCTTGCTGTAGCCTGAAGAGTGGACATATATTCTTATTCTACCTTGCAGAAGTAAGAATATCATCTTGTCTTGCTGAGTTAATTAGATTAGTCAGGGATGATTAATCTTTAGATAGTTAGGGAACAATAGTTAGATAGAGTTTTTCTACAGTCAGTGTAAACCCTATCATACAATGGTATTTTCATAATTCCTGTGTGTGAAACTATGTGGTTTATTGGAATCAGTTATTCAGGGTAGACGTGTTTCAAATAATTTTATTTATTACATATTGTACTACATTTTATTGTGGCTGGTTATTTTGAAAATATTTTTAATAACCTTAGAGTATGTATACTTATTATGATAACATCAGAACCACTCCGAAAATCCTTACTGCTTGGATTACATGCTACTCTTTATATCAATATTTATTTTACCCAATATAATTGAACACCATTTTGAAGGCTATTGTGGTATTTGACTAATGGCAGCCATTACCTTGTATTTTGGGAAAGAGGATATAACAGGTAAATCTGTGCTAGTCTTTCCCAAAAGTGTTTATACATGTGTACATCAAATATTTAATAGTGAGCGTGTCAAATACCTAGAATTGTGACACAGTGCTCTGTAGTGGATAGTGTAAAGACTCATTTGGGGACCTGGAGTGAAGCATACAGTCCAGTCCCAGGTTTGGAGCCTGTTCATGGTGTACTCTTAGGGAAAATCATGTATTTCTATTCCTGCTTTTAGTGATGCTCTCTTACCAGAGACAGTGGTGAGGACTGAGGCTCCTTAGTCACTGCCTCATGTTTAAGTGGGGTCATCACATATACATATAGGTGTTCTAATGTGAGACCAAGCAAATTGCCTGTCCATACATGCAACTATCACTTCTGAGACAATTTTTCACAGGGTTGTGACTCCACATCCATGCCCTGCACCCCTCCCAACATGTTCTCCTCAGCATACAATGATGTTATCATACTCCATAAAGTTCGACATGACAATGTTACAGTCAGATGTATGTGGCATTGCTACTGTGACACTGCATGTCATTCATATTCTATGTCTACATAGGGGTAATGTTTTAATCAGTGTGTGTGGTAGGTGGCACATTATGATTATTGTATGATTTTTGGAATAGCTCTTCATTTCACTGCCACTTGAGGTACGTGCCACATAGCCCCATGCATTCTCCTATATACTTTGGTCACTTTGGTGACATGACATCCTTCCTGCAGAGGAGTGGAGATTGTCCTCATGTCAAATTTGTATAGACACATCCTGAAACAGAGTTCTTCCATGAGCCTCTGCGAGTTGTCTTCAGACCAATGCATGTATGATTGCTAATTCTGTCATGGTGTGGTGTGCATGTCCCATATGGACAATGGCAGTATGTAATGCAATGCAACAAATATACACATACACACAATAATCTTACTATCTATATAATACAGATATAGGGATTTTATTTACAGGGTATAATAATGGCTATTATCTTATGTGATGCTGGCCATTGACCTAATAATGTCATATGACCCTATGAACGGTTGACATGTCAATGTTGCTGTCATTGACGTGCTATATTGAGATGTGAATGTACAATACTGCTACAAGAGAGTATTAGAATCTGTGAGGTGAGCTACTGTATTGATGGTCATTGATACCATTGCATTACATGCTCCTTCTATAACAGCTGTAGTAATATGCCCCATGAGAATTGTTGACATGGTATGATACACTTGTTATGTATATTGTTGGCATATTAAGACATGTGTTGCTGTACTGGAGCAGATCAAAAATCTGCACAGTTCACATTCCACTATCACAGCAACACATGCAGTATGGCATAGGTGTGCATGTGTCTACATACCATATTTACATGCTCTGTGGGTCACATCGGTATAAACTCATATTGATTACATGATATACACAACCAATGTATCACACATTTTGAGGCTATTCCAATACTGGGGAATTCATTGTAGGAACAGTTGTGTTGCTATACCCAAGAATTATTGGGGTGGTCAGCAGCACCATTGTGTGACTATTAACATTTGCTCATAGGTTCATAGGTAGGTACTAGGCTATTAGCCCTGGGGCCTATATAAGTCTAGCCAAATGGTACCCTGACTTTTGCCACCCAAGAAAATGATTTTCATGTGCCCCAGTCAAGCAGAGCCACAGAAGTGATCCCTGGGGTGAATTTCCTATCTCCCATCCAATCATCAAGATTTTTCTTGAAGAGTGCTAATGAAGAGCTTTGTTTGATATAGATAGGTAGTCTGTTCCAGAGTATGGGAAATCTCTGTGACAGGAATCTATCCCTCCAGCATGTTCCGTTTATTGTGGTGACAAGGTTTAGGTCCCTAGAGAGTGTAGCTCGGAGGGATTGGGATTTCTTTAAGTGGAGCATGTCCAACAGTTCTGGGTTTGACATAGCTTCGTATGTTAGGCAGAGATCGCCTCTGAGTAGGCGATATGCGACAGAGTAAAGCTGTTGTAGATGTCTTGTGAGGTACTTACCAAAAGGGGCATTGTATTCTATAATAGGTCTAATGAGTGATGAGTAGAGGGGAACAAAGACCTCTTTTTTTCTGGATGAGAACCTTTTTGTGATGAGGTGTGCCATGTAGAAGGATTTCCTAACTACTGTGGTGATGTGATTATCAAAGGAGAGACTACTGTCCACCTGTGTCCCAAGGTTTCTTATCACACTTTTGGTGTTAAGTAGACTACCACCTATGTGGTAGTTCATGGGTAAAGAGTTTTTACCAAAAGGGATGACAATGCACTTTTTGCCATTGAGCTTAAGGCCATGGCTTTGACACCAAGCATCTGTCTCAGTCATGCCCTTTTGTAGGATTTCCACTTTGTTAGGAGTTTTGATTATGGCTCCTAGTTTGCAGTCATCTGCAAACTTTGTTAGCCAGAGACCTTCTCTGTTAGCCTGTATTTCAGAGAAGTAGATAACAAACAGGAGAGGACCCAGGACTGAACCCTCTGGTACTCCACTTGTCACTGGTCTGAAGTTGGATTTAGAGTCTGCTACTTTCAAAGTGTAGGTTCTGTCAGTGAGTCAGTTGGCAACCCATCTTGTGACATAGGGATTTATACATAGTTTAGTGCATTTATCTATAATTCCAGAGTGGGGGATGGTGTCAAAAGCCTTGGCGAGATCTAGATAGGCTGTGTGAACCACCTTACCATCATCTACGGCTTTGGTGACCGCTTCAAAGAAGTCTATCAGGTTTAGGAGACATGATCTGCCTTTTATAAACCCAAACTGGGTAGAGTCCAGAGTTTGGAGATTACCAATGTCATTTTTTATAAGTTCCTTGATGATATGTTCCATAGCCTTGCAGACCAGGCCTGTCAGGCTAATGGTGCAGTAGTTACCGGGGTCCATGGTGGCTCCCCCTTTGTGGAGTGGGGTAACTGTTGCTGTGCACCATTCAGTGGGCACAAAGCCTGAGGTGAGGCTATGATTGAACATGGTACTTAGGTAGGGTGCCAGTTCATTCTGTAGTTTATGTAGAACCATCCTGGGATGTTGTCAGGTCCCATGGATGCAGTGTTCTTGGCTTTGGACAGTGTGTAATTTTACCTGTGCAGCCATGATTATAGGAACTTTGCATTCTTCCGGTATAGAGGTGGGCCCTTTAGGGGATGAGAGATGGGTAAAGTTAGCACTAAAACTATCTGCCAGGATGTTGACAATATCAGTTGGTTATGTATATTTAGTGCCATTGTGCTGTAACTCAGAGCAGATCTGAGTGTTGCAACTGAGATTCTTGACATAGCTATAGAATGCTTTGTGGTTGTGTTTAGAATCAGTGGCGATTTTGTTTTCATAACTACTTTGGAGGATTTTATGAGGGATCTCAGCTTCTTACTGGGGCTAACCATGGAGTTCCTCCAATCATGGGATTTTACTCTTTTTTTGCAACAGTTTCTTTCTTCTGTTGTAGAGTTTGTTTATGGCAGGGGACCACCAGATTGGCTTCCTTTTTTGGAGGATAGCATCTTGGTTCTGTTAGGGATTGCACAATCCATGCACTTGTGTAAGTGCTTATAAAGTGCATTTGTGTAGGATTCAGCAGTCGTACCTCTATTGTCCGTCAGCATTGGTGTCGTGAAGTTTGCCACTTCTTGTGTCAGAAAATGTTTTGTATGAGCCACAAACAAATGATTCATAATGTGTTCTGATATGGTATCAAGCTGCACAGACACAGCTTTCCCATGGAACACATATAGGCATATTTAAAAATAAAGCCAAAGGAACCATTCACCACAGATAGCAGGTAATTAAACATCCAACTCCAAAGTAGACCAATGTGCTGTAGAACAACAACTTATTTTGTTTTAAGCAATAAAAAAGTCTTGCTTTTTGTTGGCGACTCCTCAACAACTTCTTCAGAAATTTTAAAATTCCAATAAATTTGAAATGTTAAGTGGAATACACAACTAAGCACAGATCTACATGTGGATGCCACCAGCAGACATACCCAACCAGAGGAAATAGACAATCTGCTATCTGACAGCTTGTCTCACATGTCACCATCCTGTCACCACTGGCCATCAGCCACAGTATATATGCAAACATTACTCAGTTACTATTTGAAGGAGGTGAGCACATCTGTGTGCTCTTTACAGCTAATAACAGAGAATCAATGGGCCATGACAACATCCCAGATTGCCTGTAGCGTGACTCAAAACATGGAACAACCAGACACAGTTGAATCCATACTTCAACACAGCTTCCAGGTGGACTGTGTTGCTGTAGAAGGGTGTATATCAGCATGCATGCTTCTGACTGTGATGGAAGCATCACCTAATGCATGCATGTATAGATGGGTCTAATACACAAATGCAGAATCCCATTTACCCAGCTTTCATTTCATAATTGAGATGACAAAGTCAAAAAATCTGAAGACAGACCACCCAAAACACCGACTTTGAACTCCAGGTAAGTAACCACTTGGACAAAGAAAAAAAATTAAAACTAAATCAGCCCCCACACCCCCTCCTAATTAAATATTCCAATTGTGAGATCACACTACCATGGAGTTAAGGGGCAAAGTTCATCATGGTGGCCAAGTGATCAGTCTTCTGAGTTTTGTTTTGTTGTCTCGGTTATATGAATGTCGGGTAAGTGGGATTTTGGTTTTGTGAAGTAGACCCATACAGACACATCCTGACTCTGTTTATCTGTGAGGTAGACCAAGTCATAATGGACATTTTCTAAAAGGACACAGGCAATATCATAACTGTGTATGAAAGGTATGTGTGATTTGTTCATGCCTCGTTATGTCTGTTACATCTCTTCGATGTCCTCAAGAAGATAAACAAGGGCATGCACGATGACACTATCATCCTGTGCAACTTTACCTGGCCAAGACATTTACCAGAAATCCACACCGAGGTATTTCTCAGACACTTTTACAACTGGACAGAAACACCAATATCACTGAATGGGTAGACCACTGTATCACACACCTGACAGATAAATATGTTAAGTGTGTGAAGTTATCTGTATCTAGAGTGCAGTGTTGAGGTCTGCACCTTAGAGCTCTGTGCTAGGCCCTTTATTGTTCACTGTTTAAGTTTCAGATGTCAAGAATAAATTACACATCCTTTTTCCAAACAACTTCGTGGAGGACTGCAGATTGTGGACAATCATTGAATCAAAATGTGATATTAGTATAATACAGGCAATATTAACACACACAAAGGATTGCTGCAACAGCCATGGAGACACAGGAGATAAACAGAAATCATGGGGGGATTTGTTCTGTTATAAAAGCAAGTACACAACTTAATTATAATATACACAGCACACCCCTATAAGCAGATCAATTGGTATATGACCTGTGTATCAGGTAGATGGTATGCAGAACATCCAGCAGCATGTGCCTGCAGTGGTGACTATTCGCTTGTATGTAACTCAGCTCCTATGTGCAGGAGATCCTCATCAAATGGCATTATTGTTCCATAGTTTTCAGCATTAATCACACCAATAACTGAGTACAATGCACCCTTTTTCATGTACCTCACAACACATCTTCCAGGGATCTGTTACTCAAGTGTACCACTTTTGCCAGAGTGACCTCCCACATATCCTATTAGCCATAGCAAAGTATTATTTTTGCTGCATGCACATTACTCATTGTTGGTGCGGAATCCCCATCAAGGTATTATCTTACTTATTCCTGTGATGGACACAGTAAATACATAGCACTGATGTCATGGGTTACATTCCAGACTGTATGGATTGTGCCATGTACATGGAATGCACACCTGTCAACTAGCCAGTATTGCTTGTAATTGCATATACAGGTGTAACAGTGTCCCTTGTAACACCTCCGGGAGATGTTAAATTTTGAGGAAGGTCTGCTTCCTCCTCAGAGACTGCTGACAAAGTTATAATAGTTGTACAAGTGTGTTCTTGCAGAACCATCTGCGATCAATTACAATCACATATGTTATGTACTTAAAACCTACCTTTGTGAGGGTTTCCACTATTTCACACTGAGCTGAACGGAGGAGGGGCACTGACCACAACTATGATCTGTGATATATAACAATAAGTATCCTTTTTTATGTTTTTGCTTATTTTTACTAGTTATTGCTTATTCTTACCATTTATTGCACTTTTTATTGTCTGCTGCCTACTTTTTATTGCACTTTTTATTGTCTGCTGCCTACTTGTTACTGTATTTTATTGCTATAAAATAATCTGCACTGTGCACTGCAACTGTCTGCCTCACTTTTTGTAAAGCTTTTTTAGCCAAGTTTCACTGTGTGAAAGGTATTAATTGGATTTTTTCTCCATTTGTTAAGCATCTGTTGTGTTGTGGTTTCCCTGCCAAGGAGTGTATTATATAACAGTTGTTTGCAGTTAAAAGCATTCTCTAGAGTCTCCTTGCTCCTTTTTCGGTTTAAAACTTTCGTTTAGTTTTTCACTGCTGTTTTTCTGCTATGATAGAAATTTATGTAGTGTTTTCTGCCTAAAATAGTGTAGCTAGTAGCTGTAGCATAGTTCCCCACCCTCCCTTCCTACTGCTGTCTTGTTCTTAAACTTGCTGGCTTTGCAGTCACCTGCCTCTACTGTAAATCTGATCTGGGACACTTCTTCCAGTCCAGTCTCATTAGCTCATTCTACTTAATACAGAAAGAACATTTGGGAAGGCCAACCTCCTTAGCTTCTTAACCTTGAATTATCATCTGTTCCTCCTATCTCCCTTCCCATTCTACCAAAAAAAAAAATTCTCAGCTGCTTTTACAGTACTTATTTTTCCTACTCTATTACTTCATCTTGAATTTTCAGCTACTTATTCTCTAAAATGTTCAGTTGCATGTTTTCTGCTGAATTTATTACTGCTTGTTTTTAGCCTCTTTAAATTGTAAGTGTTATTCTAAGCCTCTTTGTTTTGGTTTAAGTACTTGGGCTTTAAGCCTACTCCTTAGCTCTCCCTGGCCTCTCTCCTACAGATTCTGACAAATAAAGATGGACAATTTCCTATGGTTTCTCCTGCCAGCCTGGTTGATATAGGCATCCTGAGACAGTGTAGCAACTGCCTCATGTACATGGGCAACCATCTGCTATTACCACCTAGCAACACAATTTGTGAGAGATGCAATTACATTAAGAACCTAGAGTCTATGCTATCTCCCTCACAAGCCAGTTTATCTGGCACTGAGAAGGTTATCAACACAATCACTACACCTCAAACACCACCCACAACTATACAACACACACCTACATATGTCGAAGTTCTCAACAAAAACATGCCCAAACAAAGGAGACCTCAGAGGCAAAAACACACACAACTAAGAGCACTAGTGAAATCCACTAAAGCCATCTTCAAGTCCAAATTGGCCACATCTAATAGAGACAATCATAAGGCCTTCATCACATATGTCCGCAATCTCAAAAGAAGCACCCAGATCTCTTCAGAACTGGTGGTCAAGGACACCACATACACAAAATGCTGTACATATAGCCAACCTTCTGGCTGATAGATTCAGCGAATACTTCACCAATCTGTCCCCCCATCAGTAAATCAGGACATCCCCAGTACCTGCCCACCTCCTCTTATGTCTAGGGAACAGGTCATCGCTGCCCTCTCAACGGCAAAAGATACAGCCTCCATGGGACCCGATAACGTCCCAGGCTGCATCTTACATGAGCTCAGGCATGAACCTGCAGCAACATTAGGCACCATATTCAGCCAAAGCCTGAGTACTGGCTTTGTCCCAGCTGAGTGGAGGACAGCCACTGTCATCCCATTACACAAAGGTGGAGTGTCCACTGATCTGGGAAATTATAGATCCATCAGCCTAACTAGTCTGATCTGCAAGGCCATTGAACAGATTATCATGGACCTCATTAACAGGGACATTGGCAACCTCCAAACACTCAACCTCAGACAGTTTGGCTTTGTCAAGGGAAGGTCATGTCTGTTAAATCTAGTTGACTTCTTTGAGACAGTCACCAAAGCCATGGACAAGGGGAAGATAGTGCACACCACATACCTTGACCTGGTCAAAGCCTTTGACACTATTCCCCACTCGGGCATAATAAATTAACTCTCTCAACTAGGCAACAATCCATATATTACCAGACGGTTAGCAAACTGGCTCAGTGATAGAACCCACTTAATCAAAATAGAGGAAGCAACCACCAGCAGTAGACAAGTAACGAGCGGCATATCCCAGGGTTCGGTCTTGGGGTCTGTGTTATTCGGGATATACTTCTCTAAGGTGCAGGCCAAAAACCAGTGGGCTATGGCTGAACAAGTTTGCAGATGACTGCAAGCTGGGCATGGTCATCAATTCCCCAAGTGATGTGGACGTCCTCCAAAAGAGTCTCACCCAGAAAAATGACTGGTGCCAGAAACATGGCTTCAAACTGAATGCCAAAAACTTCACCATCTTCCCCTTTGGGGAGAGTGACATCTCCACATATTATCACATTAATAACAATGTCCTAAGCACGCAATCAGACTTGAGGGATTTGAGCACCTAGCTTGATAGCAACCTGACTTTTGACCACCATATTGTTTCCATTGTACAGAAAGCTTTCTACATGGCCCACCTCATAAGTAAGGGTATCTCATCCAGGGGCAAACAGGTCATAACATCCCTGTAATCTTCCCTTATAAGGCCAATTATTGAGTACAACACCCCCTTTGGTATGTAACTCACAAAGCACATGCAGCAGCTGGAGAGACCACAGAAGTTCCTCACCCCTCACCAGAAGAATCCAGGGCCTCAAACATCTACCCTGTCCTTCTACTCAGCTTCATACAGACTTCTCAGAGGTGACCTCTATCTGGCATACAAAGCAATCTCAGACTCCACCTTGATGGGACTGCTGCACATCCATAAGTCAAGCTCCACGTGAGTAACCCACTCGCTTGACCTCAACCTGGTCTGTGGCATCAGTAGGACTTGTTGGTGGGACAGATTTGTGTGCCAGAGACTCCCCCATCTGTGGAACAGACTCCCTCTCCACATCAAGCAGAGTACCTCATTATCCCTTTTCAAGCACAGCCTAGATAACTGGATGGGAAACATAAAATACACCTCTGGGATTCCATCTGTGTCCCTGCTGGACAGAGGCTTTGGGTGCTGACTTGTCTAAACATGGGCTAAACTCTTGGCTAGACATATAAGGCCCTCAGGCTCAACAGCCTAGTAACTTCCTATGATCCTATGATCCTATAAATACACAGGATCACTGGTAGTATTATTCTGATATTGTCCATGATTGAGCTTGCTCTGTCTATTGTTGTCCATGGGCCTGTTACTGTGTGTCCCACTTGGTTGAGACATGTGCTGACATTACATTCATATTTAGGCAACTCATTTTGCACAGCTTCACAATATGCACCTAACCCCTACTGTATATACCATGCCTGTTATATGTCCTCTCCATTGTTCATGTCAGGATGCTTATATCACAAGGAATCTTCTCCATTGGTATGTCACCTTGTGTGACAGTCACATAATATACACAATAACTGTGCACTCCATACTGTATCATGTTACTATGTGATTATTGTTCCTGCTACCACTGTCTTCATTGACATGCCCTCATCTGCTATGTATTACCATGTTTCACCTGTTTTCTTCTCCTGTGTTCATTTTTACAGTTCATCTGTATGCCCCTTTTTCAATACACACACTTCCCCTGATTTATTTATCTATAATGCAGTCTATGTGCTCTTACTGATCATTTACACAACATTTATGTGGTATGCCTGAAATAGGTTTCCACAATACTCTGTACTGTATATACTTTCATGTAATGTGTTGGAACTATATACATTGCTTTATTAAGGAGGTTGGGAGGGTGGCCTAATGGTTAAGGTGTTTGCCTTACAAACACAAGGTACAAGGTCTGAATCTCACAGGGGATAATTGGCTAGGCTTAAAATGGCTTTCAATGGCAGTTAGCCTAGTATGAATCTATGAATGAATAAACCTGGTAGTCATTCTGGCTTTCTGCACAATCCCACAGACCTAGTTTGCATATCTGCTGCTATTCATGTTGTTTTACATAGTTTCCTGGGCATACTGTTGTTGGTCATGAAACCATATTTGTTTACATTTAATTGTGGTCGGAGGCATGCATATTCAATTAGAGCTGCTGCTCACCAGGCAAACATATAAACTCCTTATAGGCTTAGCGCTAAACCTAAACAGAGTTTTTTTGAATCTCCCGGTACATCTATTTTTCATCAAATTTTAACTAAGATAAGTAAACAATAATATTATTTATTAATAGGTACATACTTTGAGATTGCATATCCTATTTACTTTCTGCACATGTATGCTATTTGCTGAGTTATTATCTTGTCTGCAGATCTTCCAAATTACCTGTAGGTTAGCAACTAGTTTGCATGAATGAGTGAGTGAGTAAGCATGCATATCTGTAATAGACTGTCAACTTTTCCCAAATAAGTTTCAAGCCTTCAGCTCAAAGGCAAATTGGATGGCTCTGGTTTTGGCATTCCTGTTGTTCTGTAAAGGAAAATGCATGTTATCAGAAAATGAATACGTGAATCAAAGAATATGTTGCAGGTTGTAAGACTTATAAGAGCAGTATACAGTACTTTTAATGGAGAGATTATATTTCCATTCATACACAATGAAAAATGAAAAAAAATATGGCTGAGAAAGCAGTACAATTGACAATTCATGAATTGATCATAAGATGTCACACTTAATTAACTTGAACTGATGAATGCACTGCAACTATATAATCCAGTGTTAGTATTTCATGAACAAGACCTAAAGTGCAAGCTAGTTATCAAGATCGGCAGACAGACACACAAATGGGCAGACAACAGATAAATGGGCAGAGGTAGTAAGATATATACTGGTAATATGTTTCAGTGAAGAACTGATTGTAAGACATGTCAGCATTTAAAACGAAATTATTTAAAAAAGACAGATTAAGAGCCTCTATAACTTTTAAGGAGGCATTATGTCATCCATCCATCTATTCATCCATCCAAATATGTTATATGAGATTAAAAGTTTCTCCTGAACTGCTATTATTCCTTACAAAATATGTTATGAAAAAACTTTGAAGAGTGGGTGTTCTTAGTGATGGACTGCCTGCTTTCTCACAGCTAAAGTGAGACAGTTAAGGGCCAGTCCATTATAAGTTGTAGTTAGATTTGTCTGAGAAGTGATAAATTATACCTCATTCTGCCTTCACTCTAAAGATGTACTGCTCAAAGTTCATACACGGTCCAACCTTTGGTCATCAGTGATGGAACATGACTTCATAAGTCCAGCATAACACACATCCATGCAGCAAGCTGATTATAAAAGTCATGCTGACATCCTGTAAATCATTGCATAACCAGCATCTATAGTTGACAGTTATAACAACAGTAAAATGAAATACTGGATGACACTTAGCAATGGAATTTCAAAAAATATTGTCTGGTCTTAAATCATCACATAAGTTCTGGACTTGAAGTACATTTTGAGCATCATCACTGCTTATTCAGTTTAATGCCACATTTTGTAGACTACAGTGAGTCCTGGAGACATATTGTAGCTAACAAAGTTATACTCAATGCCATGGTTTGAGTATGTTTTTATGTCAGATCCAACAGATTGTCATTTTTATCACGATTTGTTGTATTGATATTGTATTTACAGAGTATAGTTTCTTTTCTGATTTACACAATGCACGTTCTGTTGTTGAATGATGACAACTTTGGGTATAATGCAGATTAAACTCTTTAAAGCCTCTTCAAAGATGTCTGCCAGTCACATTTCCTTTAACTCTATCCAAGCCTTGCCTTAAATAGAAAAATTAAGGCCTCATATATAATATGAGAAATCAGGTAAATGGAAGTAATTTGTAAAATAAAAATAAAATAATAAATGTTTAATTAAGATTCTTTTCATTTTATTCATCAGTCAGCTTAGAATCATAATATTACTATAGATCACAGTCCAATTATATTTTTAAGTGCCCTGGCAAAATATAAATAAATCAAAACTATGTGCAAATGAGCAAATAAAAAAAAACAAGTGTATGGGGAAAAACAGATTACAGAATGCCATATGAAATGTTTAGCTCGTATGCAATAACATAATGAGGTAGAATATATACATTCTGGATAGAATGGTTGTTAGAAGAAACTATGTTCAGAGGTATAGTTGAACTCTTAAGGGACAGCAGTAAAATACTATTCAGGCTACCAAGGGAGGACACAGTTATAGCTATTTAGCTTAATAGGTGTGCTTTATAAATGTGAAAGAAAATATTCTTAAGGCCACAGTTTGAGAGACACTACCATCTTCTAGCAAATATTACTTACAAGATACAGGGATGTCACATACCTGACAAATAGTACACATTAAAACCATTGACAGGAAGCATGTATGTGGTGGAGACCTTTATAGAAACAACAGGAGAATGAAATGAGCATGTTGTTTGGCTTTTCCCGGTTAGAGGTCACCACAGCAGAACTCTGGTCTGCTAATGATTGCCAGTATATTTTTATGGTGCCAAGTTGCCAGCGTGACACCCAACCTTCAGCAAAGGCATGCCCATTCACACATGTCTTTTGAATGCCACACGACCGCGGGGAGGACATGCAGACTCCACACAGAAGGCACTCCAGCCGAGAATCGAACAGGAGAACCTCTTGCTATGAGGCAACAATGCTACCACTGCACCACCACGGCTTCAGTACAATGAAATGAGCATATGTTGTTAAAAAATAAATAAATGTTTGCAGTTTTCATTGCAAGTAGCATAGGACTTTAAGAACCTTTCTGTCACCTTATTGAAGATGAAGGTAATGGCAGATTGCTATCAGTATACATGTATAGGCCACTGTGAAGTAAGAGTCTAGGAAAACTGAGGCTTGTTGACAGTGTGCTGCTTAACTGTGATGTGGAGCAAGTGTATTATGCTGAGTGGTTTATGCTTCAACTATGTTACATCTATATTATGTGAAATAATGTAGTGTGGTAACTCACTTTTTGTTTCTTTTTTTTGTTGTTGTTTTTATTCTGTTATGCTTAATTACCACAATCACTTTTCCTCAGTCTTTGCAAAATAAATAAATAAATAAATAATCAGTAGTCATGTAGTCTATAAAAAATGACATTATCATTCTATGTCATTATATGTAAGAAATAGTTATTCCTTGACAATTTCAGCTCATAATACTTTTCCTGTAATGAAGATAAAAAATACTGTTCAGTTTATGTCATAGATGTTAATGATCTGTATAAAATAAAAATTCAGTCATATTAGATGTCACTAGTTTTGCCATTTTTAAACTTTTTCATCTCTTCTTCATCTTATTTGTTTACTAGTTGAAAATATCTCCTAATTACCTCAACGGATTATGTTTTCCACCTTAATCTTGTCATATAGACATTGCTAGCTTAGTATACACAGGTTAGGATATGGGATAATTTTGGCTATAGCGTGAGGTCTGTCTGCTAGCTATAATTTTAATCACTTTTTCTATTCCTCCTTCAGCTTCTTTGAAGTAGAGTAAAAGAAATTAGCAAAGATAAGAGGGAAGCTCATGAATGCTTTCAGTCGTAGAAAGAGCTAACAAGTTATTCACCATTTTTTTCTTTGCAAGGGTGCAATTTCTGCGTAAAATTGATTCATGCTTATGTTACTGAGATTAAGAGTCGATTCAAGGACTATGAATGTTGTGAGCTGCATTATTCATTAATAAGACCCAGAATAATTTATGGTATAAGAAATGATGGGAACGAGGTAAGGTTATGTGGAGTCACACGTGTGGATGCCTATGGCAAAAAGTAGATTAATGCGCAGTTAAAGGAGTAAATGAAAAAGGATATAAGGTTAGTTTTCCATGAAAATATCAAAAAATGAACAATAAGGTAAGAATGCTTTACAGAGGTAATGACTATGAAAACAGAGCCACATGAGAATGAAGATCAGTGGCCATGAGGTATCTGTGCAAATAGCATCATGCTTCCTATACTATCTGTGACAAACCCGGGTAGAGAAGATATCTTCATTTTAATAAATTCTGCAGACTCTGGGGTAAAAATGATAGTTTTCTAAGATGTGGATAAGGAATCTGTGTTCAAATAGCTTTGAACTAAAATCTAAACAAATGAGATGTTTGTAGGTGGTACTAAAGTAAAAAGACTTGCTATAGTGAAATATAAAATTGCTTTTGTGGCATCAGAAACACTGATATAAGAATGCATGTCATACTTTTGAAATGATAACCTTTGAGAAGTGATGAATTTAAAGTAGATGTTGGTGGACTGTGCATCTGTGTGACTCCCTCCATACTGGCAGTCTGATGGGTCTAAGGTGTTTGGAAACCTAGGTGCATGCAAAAAGGCATGCAAAACTGGACACTTTGTATCATTATTTTCAAGTTATGTTTCTAGATATTTCTCATATGCATGCCTTTTCATTATTAAGATGATTTTAAACTGTTTTTTTTTTTAATTTTGGGGATATAAATAACCATATGAAGTGTTAAAAATGGGGCAGTCTACTTCTTCAAAGCAGCATTCTGGACATCCATGGTGTAAAATCTCAAATGTCAAGGAGACTCACTCTATTTCAACGTAATCTTTAGGGTATCATTTGCCTTTGTGTACTACAATGTATGGTATATTACTATATTTTTATGACTACTAATGTACAGCAAACACTACAGAACAATTATGGAGTAACACTTGAACTGGTGATGGTAGCTGATGATTCAGACAATATCTAATGTGCAAGACTGCAAAAACTCAAAACCAGACTATGGCTGTACTGATTTGTATATGGAAATTAGTCAGTTTTCACATGTACCCTTCATCATCATTAGTTTGGAACATTTGTATAACACTTTCACAAAAGACTTCACAAGCCTGTTTTAAAATCTCATTCTCTTACTGATGGAACTTATTTTTAAATTGGGTATCTTCTGCTCATTTGCAGCATACAGTGTCATAAAACAATGTTTCTTTCCTTTTCTCCCATAAAAAAATGAATCAGACATAGGCTCAACGTAATTTTGGTTTTCTGGTTTAGTAAAGAAATGTAGAAAATACACATTTTGAGCAAAAAAAGAAAAATGATCAGATGTTTAACCATGTAATTTTTTAGGATATTATTGTTTCCCTTGTATTAGTAACTCATCTTCATTTTTCTACCTGCTGAGCTGGTTCTGTATGAAATGGCTACCATGCACCTTTTTGCTGTGTGCTATACATCTGTATCATTTAAATGCTGCACATACTAAATTTTTAACAAAGATTTGCTAACCTTCCTGTGTATAAATGCATTTGGGTATGTTATGATGAACATCAAGGCCAAATACCATGCATGTAGTCAAAATGGTGATATACACACTGTTCAGTATAAAGTGGTTTGTTTGGGGCTGAATGCAAAATAAATAAGGTTAAATGGAATCAATTGGCTTATGCCAGTTGTGGCATTTTATTAAAAAATAGTCCATAAGTTAAGGTAAATTGTAACAAGTATTTGAATGATTTAGGTATTTGGCAATATCCTTTGATCATTTTATGGTATAAGTACCAAGTGACTGAGTTGCAGTGCATGCCATGGTCAGGACATTGTTTTATTTTTAGACAACAATTTAGTAAAGATAAATGTCCTGTGTTCAAGGCACATTCCAGAGCATGAGTGTGATCCTTTGAGTGAAATCACTGCAAAGCAGTGATTCCACAGTGGGAATCATTAGCTGATAACTGTGCTATGGTTCTTATTGCAACCTGCTGTGTATCACTGCCACTGCTTTGCTCTGAAAATATATAAATATTTTTTATTTATTTGTTTATTTAACTATACCTCAAAAAGCTGTACAAGTCTTAAAGCAATCATTACACATCAGTAAAGGTTGCATCATTCTGTAACTCTTACTTTATCTTCAACATGTTGATAGAATCTACATCAGAAATACATTTTACTTAGTTTATGCAGTACAAAATTAACAAATGCTGACCTGTTTCTTGATGCAGATATCAAGGCTCTGGCCAGATTTATGATTTTGTAATGAAGGATGTTGCAGCAACTTTCCAGTGGTTGATAGGTAACATTGTGACAAGAACTAGGAACAATGTTGTGATCTACATCAGTGACATTGTCCTTCCTGGCAGGAATCTGTGCAAAATGTCACTGAGGTGATAGGCTGATTAAAAGGGCTGTGTTAACTATAAGTCAAGCAAAGTTTTGTGCTTGTATCTAACTCAGCACAGCTCCTCGTGGAGTCCTGCAGAGTGCTACAAGCAGCAGAGAGACAAAAGAGAGACTTTCATCAGATTAAATATTTTTTCTCTGTCTTTCTACCTGCGACTGCATTTTCTTGCCGAAAAGCAAGTTTATAGCTTATCTAAGATTTAAAAAGCATTGTTTTTGTATTTTTTACAGTATTTGCACTTCATAAAGTAATTTAAAGTCATTTTTGTGTTGTTTAACTGTTGTAGGCTACACACTCAAGTGTGCTAGCCTGTTTAAAGCATTTACAGTGTTTCTTGTGTAAGCTACTGTTGTTCTGCAAAAAAAAAAAAAAAAAAAAAAAAAAAAAAAAAATATTGTTTCTCACCTTTTCTAAACTAGAGTAGTCCAGATTTCAGGTTTTGCTGAATTCTGGGCTATGGTATACGTTCCTGTGTTTCCCATATCCTTACTTGGATAGGAGGAAGCTTCTCTGTTCACCAGTGAGAGTGGGGAGCTTTGAGCAGCCTATCTGTCCCTGGAGGAGTGGTCTCAGCCCAGCAACTAGTAGCTTATTGGCCATTTTGGGCTAATTCCTATCTCTTTCCAGCTCCCTGCCTTAAAACCCACATTTGCGTGGTTTTGTGCATCATGCAACATCACGCAGCGCTGTTTAAACAGTTTTAAACTATTCCCGGCTCCACAAAGTCTGCTCTTCAATTTTTCCCTTAGAACTAGTCAAACTCTCAAAGCAAGCACTCAACCTTCCTTTTACAGCTCAGCACTTGCTCAAACTTCTCAAGTAAGCACTAACAAACTATAGCACTACAGCCCCTTATACTATTTAGTAGTTTTTAGGCTCCCTAATCGTCCCTTCTGGACAGTCAATAAGCCAGTTCTTTAAACTATTCAGGCATGTCCAAAGGGCAGTTTTAGGTGTACTCTCCAGTCCAGCTGGTGAATCTGGGAATCTTGAGGCAATGTTACAATTGCCTTATGTACACAGACAATCCTGTCCTCCTTCCAACAAACTCAAATATATGTGAGAGATGCAGCTATACAGCCAAACTGAAGGCAGAGCTCTCTCAACCCAAGACTGGCACAGTCAGTCAGGAGGAGAAGGAAACCACTCACACCACACAACCAGTCTCACATAGACCAATCGTATCAGCAAACAAGACACATAAACACACAAAAACATATTCGGAGGCTCTAAATAAAAGTTTTTCAAATCAGCAGAGACCTCCAAAGCAGACATCCAAGCAACCGCTACCCCACAACAATATTCACGTATCACATACTTCACAAAGCCAGTGTGCCACACAGTCGCAGCCCTTAAGGCTAAATAACACACCAAATACACTAGTAATAGTAGACTCTATTGTCAGGCACACTGACGTCCCGCTCACCAGACTGAACAAGGAAAAGGTCACTGTAAGCTGCCTGTCGGGTGCCAGGATCCACCACATAACTCAAGCACTCAGGTCACTCCAAAGAGGGTACAAATATGACTCTGTCATTGTCCATGTTGGTGTGAATGACCTGAGACGTACCTCCCTAGACTACATGAAAAGAGACATAGAGGAGCTCTCTGATCATGTAGCCTAGGCCGGTATGTCTCTGACCCTGAGTAGCATCTTGCTCTCACCAAGAATGATGCCACAGTATAAAGACAAACTGATCAATTTTAACAATTGGCTAAGCTATTGGTGTCATTCAAAGGGGATCCAGTGTCTGTCAGCCTGGGATGACATGCTCGACAAGCCACGTTGCTTCGCTAGGGATGGCTTGCACCTGTCACCCTTAGGCTTTCGAATACTTGCTAAGGCTCTTGCCACCCCCATAGTGCCTTTTTAAGGCAAGGCTCAAAAGACAAACCCACCTCCATAGACAACACAAGAAACAAAAAACTAAGGGTACTGTTACTCAACGCCAGAAGTCTAAACCTCAAGATGCACGCACTCGAGGCACTCCCCAGTATGGAGAAAATCCATATCTGTGCAGTAACAGAAACTTGGTTCAAGGCTCCAGAGAGCACCCCAGCACTACCAGGATATAACTCATACCATGCTTTTTGGCCCCAGAACTCGAACTGAAATACAAAAGTGGGGGACTATCCATTTTCATCAAGGATACCCACACCTCCAGGTTAGTGGCACTGCACGAGGCTTCAGAGACCATCCATATGCAACTAACAGTGGGCAAAACTGATTTTCAATTTGTAGCTTGCTACAGATCACCCACCTTGTCTCAGGAACCCCACTTGGCATTCCTGAGAACATTGGAGAATATGAAGGTCTCACCAAACAACATGATATTGGGTGATTTCAACTACCCAAACATGGACTGGGAAAACTACTCATGTCCCAACTTCTTTGCCCAATGGTTCCTGGAGTTTATAAATGTAAACACCATGGTACAACTGGTCACCACTCCCACAAGAGGGGACAACATATTGGACCTGGTCATCACCAACATGGGGGCTAAATGTTCCATACCAGAGGTAAACCCCTCGTTGGTAAGATCAGACCATAAATGAATCACACTGGACATCCATATCCCGATCCCACCCCCAGCCAAGGAAACCACTGTGAAAAATTTCTCAAAAGCAAACTTCACACTTCTCAAGACCAAGGTGGAAAGCTTCAAAGCCCCTGGGCTAATGGAAAATGCTGCCCAAACCGCAGAATCCTTTACAAATGCATTCTATGAGCACCTACAGGAATGCATGGATTGAGCCATCCCAAATAAAACCAAGACTCACTCCTCCAAAAGCAGGAGACCAGTCTGGTGGACCCCGGCCATAAATAAGCCATACAACAGAAGGAGGAAACTATTACATGATAGAGCAAAATCCCAAAAAAGTGAAGGCATCCCTGATCAGTATTAGCAAGAAACTACGATCCCTCATAAAATCATCAAAGGCCAGCTTTGAAAGAAAAATCGCCAAAGAGTCTAAAGATTTTCACAAGGCCTTCTTTAGCTACATCAAGAATCTAGGTGGCAACTCTCAGATCTGCTCTGAGCTGGTGCAAAATGGCAAAAAATACACTGAACCCACTGACATTGCCAACATCATGGCGGACAGGTTCAGTGCAAACTTTACCCCCCCCTTCCCCCACAAAAGGGCCAGTGTCTATCCCAGAAGAATGTAGTCTCCCAGACATCACAGACCCACAGGTAAAAGCAGCCCTCTCCAAAGCAAAAAACACAGCATCAATGGGACTGGATGGTGTCCCGGGCTGCATCTTACACGAGCTCCAGAAAGAACTGAACCCTCACATAAAGTCACTGTTCAAACTCAGCCTTACTACAGGATATGTACCCAAAGAATGGCATACAGCAGCAGTTATCCCACTCCACAAAAGTGGCGCCACAACGGATCCGGGGAACTATTGGCCTATAAGCCTGACTAGCCTGGTCTGCAAAGCTATGGAGCGCATCATCATGGATCTCATAAACAAAGATATTGGGAACCTCCAGACACTGGACCCTACCGAATTTGGCTTTGTTAAAGGCAGATCTTGCCTCTTAAACCTAGTTGACTTCTTTGAAACAGTTACCAAAGCCATAGATGAGGGAAAGGTAGTCCATACAGCCTACCTGGACCTCACAAAGGCCTTCGACACAATACCCCACTCTGGCATTATAAATAAGCTTACCAGCTTGAATATCAACCCCTATGTCATGAGATGGGTTGCAAACTGGCTCAGGGATAGAACCCACATGGTCAGAGTTGCAGGTGCCATGTTCGACTCCAAACCAGTTACAAGTGGCGTTCCACAGGGCTCAGTCCTGGGACCCCTCTTTTTGGTATATACTTCTCTGCGGTACAGGCAAGCATGGGAGGACTGTGGCTGACCACGTTCGCAGATGATTGCAAACTGGAAGCCATAATCAACTCTCTGGCTGACAGAAGCATCCTCCAGAAGGGTCTTATGGAGACGGATACCTGGTGCCAGAACCATGGCCTCAAGCTAAATGCCAAAAAGTGCATAGTCATCCCCTTTGGGAAAAACAATGTGCCCACAAACTACCACATAGGTGGTAATTCACTAAGTACGGAAGATGTAACTAGGGATCTGGGGACCCAAGTAGATAGTAACCTCTCCTTTGATAATCACATTGCCAAAGTGGTTAGAAAAAAACCTTCTATATAGCCCACATAATCATGAAAGGGTTCACATCTAGATCAAGAGAGGTCGTTGTGCCCCTCTACTCATCGCTCATCAGGCTCATAATTGAGTACAGTGCCCCATTTGGGATGTACCTTACCCACCACCTGCAACAGCTAGAGAGACCCCAAAAGTACCTCACCAAGATGATCGTGGGCTTCAAACAGATGCCCTATGCAGCTCAACTAAAGAAACTCCAGGCAATCTCTGCCTGACGTACAAGGACATGTCTAACCCAGAATTAATGGACATACTCCACCTCAAGAAATCCAAATCCCTTAGAGCTACACGCTCCAGGGATTTAAACCTCAGCACAACAATAAATAGGACATGCTAGAGGGATAGATTCATATCCCAGAGGCTTCCCTCACTCTGGAATAGAATCCCTATCCATGTTAGGCAGAGCCCCTCACTGACCCTCTTCAAAAGAAATCTTGATGAGTGGATGGGAAATCATAAATTTACACCTTGGATCACTTCTGTGGCCCTGCTGGACAGAAGCTCAGGAATCTAATCTAAAAGGGAGGCAAAAGCCAACACATTCTGGCTAAGCTTATAAATGCCCTAGGGCAGATAGCCTAGTACCTACCTATGAACCTATGAACCTACATGTTAGGTGAGAATGGCAGTTATAACTTACACTGGTCATAGGAAGGGTGGTGACAAAATATTGCCAGTGCCCATCAGTGCAGAGGCTATCCAGGCTCACAGCATATCCTAATTACCAAATAGTCAATATGGGAGTTCTTTGGAATAGTGGAATATTAGAGGAAGCCTCTTCACCACTATCATACCCTAGTTCCTCTATGCGCAGTTAACGGTGACTGCACACCAGCATAAGAATTGGCATAAAACATAAGGAAGTCATGATAGCACCTACACACACACACACACACACACACACACACACACACACACACACACACACACACACACACACACACACACGCACACTCTGACTAGGCATCTGCAATTATACCCATTAATTTATACTGTGAGTGTATAATTCAAACCACAAGTTATGTTCTTCAGTTAGCCAGGTTTCTTCAGATGGAGAACATTAATTTGTATATCTGATTTGTACACATTAGCCAAGAGAATCATAAACAGCCATAAAAATGTAAGTATTTGGGAATAATGTGGGTTTCTGGGTTTTCAAGAAAGTCCAGCCTTATTTATATTTTTGGAAATTCACAGTAGCAACAACCAATGATCCCTAAAGTTGTTACAAAGGGGTAGGAGACAAAAGCAAGATTTTAATATGTAATTTGGACCTGCAATCCTGTAACACAGAAGTGTAGTGGTGTCAAAAATGTAAATGCAGATGACTTTTTTGTCAAGGCTTAGATAGTGGGCCGGACTCACGATGGCTTGCACGGAGTCTAAGAGGAGAGTAAGACTCCATGCAGCCATCATGTCCGACGAGCGATCCAGGAACAGCCTGTAGGGGCGTGTAAGAGAGCTCCTAAAACGTCTCTTACACGGACAGGGCAGGGATATGCAAATTACCTCAATTGCAGGCGAAAGCAAATAGCAAAACGGAGCCGTGACAGCTCTAAATAAAGGTTACATCCAGTGCAGGAAGCATGTTAATGGCCAAACATATGGCCATTGGAAATGTTTCCTGACACAATATAAAAATTATTTTTTTTTTCACCGATTTCCGATGTTTAATCGTAGCGCAGCGCCGCGCAAATGGGCTGTGCTCTAAAACCCAGAATACTAAAAATTAAAACCCAGAAATGTGGATTTTATAGAAATTGTTAATGTACAATGCAAGAGAATGGCAGGCTGAAGACAACATGGCCACCGAGTAGCGGTTGCTAAGGGGGAAGCTCATTCTAAGACATGTAACCAAGCATTAGTAGGCAATCCTATGTAAATGAGTGTTAGGATAGTGAATCGCAAGTTTACATAGCAAATGAGGACAGTCAGTGGAGTGTAGGAGTAGGATATGGGGAGTAACAGAGTAGAAGATAGGTGACATCACGAGGGGGGTATGTATGAAAGAAGTGAAGCTCATTGGAGCAGAGTGGCATGTGTCAGCTGTCATTTATACATCATGGAAAGAGATGTGTCAACAGGTAGGGTAGGGAAAGGCAAGAAATGGAAGGTGTATGCCATGGATAACATCAAAGTTTCTTGCTGAGTGGATATGCATGCGTGTGTGCGCATGTAAGCCAGACTAAGACAGTGTGCATGCGTATAAGCATGAGTGCACGCGTTTGAGCTGGAGTAAGCATGTATAAGGCTGTTTAAGGAGTTGTAAGCGTGTTTGCGCTGGTGTGCACGCGTTTAAACCCGAATAAGCAAGTTTTAGTCCATATAAGCATGTGTGAGCGCATGTTAGCAGCTGTGCGCGTGTTTGCGCTTGTGTGCGCGGCGCTCCTGCCTGAGGAAACAGAAAAGAAAAAGGAAGCACAACAATTAGTAGGAACCTACCAGGGAGTACTAGCAGAGCTAGCAGGTGAAAACAATCATAATCAGGCAATTACACAGGCAGTACACTAGCCCAGCCAAGCCTAGCATTTAAAACTCTGCAAACAACAGTCCATTATGTTTCTCACAAGAGACACTGCAGTAAGCTAATAGAAGTGAAAACTGAAAAAGCTTTACTGAGACAAAGAAAGGTTAGGGGCTGCCATTGCTGTTATAAGGCGACATATGCAACATGCTGAGGGTGGTGACAATGGAAATGCTGCTGGACAACCCACAGTGAGGAGACGGAGAAGAGTGTACAGGCCCAGGGTAACCTACCAGGGGCTACATGAGCTGGAGATAGTGGAGCGCTATAGAATGGACAGAGACCTCCTGCAGGAAATTGTTGAGCTGTGCAGGCCATGCCTCACACACAGAACCAACAGAGGAGAACCCATCCCAGTGAAAACCGAGGTATGTTTTGGCCTAAGAATACTACCAACAGGTACCTTCCAGAGACCAACTGGTGATATGATGGGATATCACAGGCATCAGCATCCAGGGTACTACACCAGTTTCTGGATGCCATGTAGTGAGTGGAGCCTCTGGGATAAGAATCTGTCCCTCCACAATGTCTTATTAACATCTGTGCTGAGGTATATGTCCCTGGAGTGTGTAGCTCCAAGGGAGTTGGATATCCTGAGGTGGAGCATGTCCAGTAATTCTGGGTTGGGTATATCTGTAAACAACAGGCACACATCATATCTGAGTAGGTGGTAAGCGACTGAGTAGAGCTGGAGTTACTGCATCTGAACTATGCAGGGCATCTGTGTGAGTCCCTAGATCTGCTTGGTGAGGACCTTCCGTGGCCAGTACAGTTGTCGCAGGTGTCAGGTAAGGTACACCCCAAATGTGGCATTGTAATCAAGCATGGATGTGATGAGTATAGAGGCACAATGACCTCACTCGATCTAGATGTGAAACCATATGGGATAAGGTGGCCCACATAGAAGGTGTGTCCAACCACTTTGGCAACGTGAATGTTAAAGGCGACAGTATGAACAAGTCATGTCCTCAAACCCCTAACAACTCCTACCGTATGTAATGGAGTACTACCTATGTGGTAATGTGTGGGCATGTTGTTATTCCCAAAGGGGATGACTATGCAACTAATGGCATTTAGCTGTAGGCCATGGCTCAGGCACCAGTCATCCATCTCTGTGAGACCCTGATTGAGTATGCATGTGGCAGCTGGAGAGTTGATCATGGCACCCAGTTTGCAGTCAAGTGCAAACATGTTCAGCCATATTCCCCCTGTGGTAGCCAGTACGTAAGACAAATATATACTGAACTGTGAGCCAGTTGGCAACCCATCTTGTGACATAGGGATTTATACCTAGTTTAGTGAGTTTATCTATAATTCCAGAGAGGGGGATGGAGTTGTACGGCTTGGCAAGATCTAGATAGGCTGTGTGAACCACCTTACCCTTGTCTATGGCTTTGGTGACTGCTTCAAAGAAGTCTATTAGGTTTAGGTGACATGATCTGCCTTTTACAAACCCGAACTGAGTGGGGTCCAGAGTTTGAAGATTACCAATGTCTTTGTTTATATGTTCCATGATGATACATTCCATGGCCTTGCAGATCAGGCTCATCAGGCTAATGGGGCGGTAGTTCCCAGGGTCCATGGTGGCTCCCCCCTTGTGGAGTAGGATAACCGTCGCTGTGCGCCATTCAGCAAGCACAAAGCCTGAGGTGAGGCTATGATTGAATATGGTACTTAGGTGGGGTGCCAGTTCATTTTGTAGTCCATGTAGAATGCAGCCTGAGATGTTGTCTGGTCCCATAGATACTGTGTTCTTGCCTTTGGATAGTGTGTTTTTTACCTGTGCAGCCATGATTACAGGAACTTTGCATTCTTCCGGTATAGAGATGGGCTCTTTAATAGGTGAGAGGGGGTAAAGTTAGCACTGAACCTATCTGTCAGGATGTTGGCAATATCAGTTGGGTCTGTATATTTAGTGCCATTGTGCTGTAACTCAGAGCAGATCTGAGTGTTGCCATTGAGATTCTTGACATAGCTATAGAATGCTTTGTGGTTGTCTTTAGAATCAGTGGAGATTTTGTTTTCACAACTAGCTTTGGAAGATTTTATCAGGGATCACAGCTTCTTACTGAGGCTGACCAGGGAGCTCCTCCACTCATTGGATTTTACTCTCTTTTGCAACAATTTCTTCCTTCTGTTGTACAGTTTGTTTATGGCAGGGTACCACCAGATTGGCTTTCCTGTCTTGGTTCTGTTTGGGATAGCACGAGCCATGCACCCGATGTCTATGTGTATGAGTCCTATGACAATATGCTCCATAGCTTTGCAGAACAGGCTACATAGGCTTATAGGGCAATATTGTCTGTGGTCCATTGTGGCACCAACTCTGTGGAGTGGGACCACTGTTGCTGTATGCCATTCCTTGGGTACATATCCTGTGGTAACTCCGATATTGAACAGTGATGCAATGTGAGGGTTGCGTTTGTCATGATGCCTGTGTATGATGCAGGCTGGGACACCATCTGGTCACATTGATACTGTGATGTACGCTGTGGGGAGGGCAGCACTCACCTGTTATTGTGTGATGTCAGGGAGGTTATACTCTGTTGGGATGGATAGTTGCTCCTTAGGGGGGATGGGTGGGAGACATCTGCATGGAACCTGTTTGCCAGGATGTAGGCAATGCTAGTGGGTTCAGGATAGATTTAGTCAGTATGCAGTAACTCAGAGCATATCAGTGAGTGTTCACCCAGGTTCCTGACATAACTGAAGAAGGCCGTGTGATAGTCCTACATGTCTGTTGCAATTGTCTGGTAGAAGCAGCCCTTAGAAAAGTCCATGAGTGAATGTAGCTGTCTGCTACTACAGATCACAGATGCCTTCCCAGTCTGGGATTGTGCTCTATTATGTAGTAGCTTCCTCCTGACATTGTACAGCTTATTAATGGCTGGGGTCTACCAGACAGGTCCCCTGTCATTGTAGTAGTGGGTCCTGTTGTTATTTGGGATAGCACAATCCATGCAGTCCACTAGGTGTCCATAGAATGTGTATGTAAAGAATGCAGCAGTGTGAGCCGTATATGCCACTGTCTCAGGATCTCTGAAGGATACCACCTTGCTTCGGTGAAGTGAGATGTTGGCTCATGAGAAGTTCACCAAGATTACCCAGGATGGGTGTGTGGAGGGTATATGTATGTCCTGTGAGATACATGTATGTTCTGACCTTACCAATGAGGGGTATATCGCTGGTGTGGAACATAGAGTCCCCATGTTGGTGATGATCAGGTCCAATATGTATTCCCCCTTGTGGCTGTGCTGACTGGTTAGCATATGGATAGCATATGAGTCCACACATTGTAGCTACTGTTGGGTGAGGGTGTTGGGGCTTGAGTAGTATCCCCAGTCAATATTTGTGTATATGAGGTCACACAATATAATGGTGTTTGTGGAGACCTTCATATTCTCCATAGTTCCCACGAACACTGAGTGTGGTTCCTGAGTTTGGGAGTGTGTTCTGTAGCAGGCAACAAACTGAAAGGCAGTATTGCACAATGGTAGTCATATATGTATGGTCTGTGATGCTTTGTGCAGTGCTACTAACCTGGAGGTGTGTGTATCTGTGATGCATATGGATACTCCCCCTAGTTGTGTTGTCTGTTCCAAGTCTTGTTGTCAGACAGCATGGTATGAAACATAACCTGGTAGTGCTGGTGTGCATAAGCGAGCCTGAACCAGGTGTCTGTCAGTGCACAGATATTGCTATCCTCCATACTGAGGAGAGTCCTGAGTGGCCACAATATGAGGTTAACACAACTGTTGTTGAGCAGCCTTACCCTTAGTTTCATTTAACCTGTAATGTCTATGGAGGTGGGTTTGTCTTCTGAGCCCTGCTTAAAAAAGGCACTCTGGTGGTAACAAGAGCCTTAGCCAGCATTCCAAAGTCCAAGGGTGACAGGTGCAAACTGTCCATAGTGAAGCTATGTGCCATGTTGAGCATGTCACCATATGCTGACAGACACTGTATCCCCTATGAATGAAACAAATTTGTTAGGCAACTGTTAAATGTGATATGTGTGTCCGTATACTGTGACATCATAATTGGTGGGTGTAAGATGCTAGACAAGGTCAGGGTCATACTGGCCTGGGCTACATGATCAGAGTGTTCCTCCATGTATCATGTCATGTGGTCCAGGGAGTAACATCTGAGGATATACACACCAGCATGGACAATGATGGTGCCAGTCTTGTACTTGCTTTGGAGTAACCTGACTGCCTGTGTTATGCGGCAGATCCTGGCACCCAACAGACAGCCAAAAGTGACTATTCTCTTGTTAGGGCTGGTGAGTGGTACATCAGTGTGTCTGACAATAAGTGCCGCCTATTACAAGTGTATTAGGTGTGTTGTTTAGCCCAAAGAGCAGTGACTGTGTGGCACACTGACATTGTGAACATTGTGATATGTGGGTATTGTAGTGGGGTAGCAGGTGTTTGTGTGTGTGTGTCTGCTTTGGAGGTCTCTGCTGCTTAGGTAGAGTAGATTTACAGCATCCAAGTATGTCTATGTGTGCTAATGTGGTTTGAGTGCTGTTGCTAGAGGATATGTGAGACTGATATGTGGTGTGTGTGGTTACCTTCACCACCTGATAGACTGTGTCAGTCATGGGTCGAGAGAGTTCAGCTCCCTGTATGTCTATATAGGTGCATCTCACACATATATCTGAGTTTGCCGGGAGGAGGAGGGGGTTGTCTGTGTACATGAGGCAGATGTGACATTGTGTCAATATCACAATATCCACCAGCTGGACTAAAGAGTACACACGAAACTGACCCCTGGATATGCCAGGATATTATCATGACATACTCTGTAGACTGATCACAAAGGATCAGTAGGGTGTTAAACGTGTAAATGAGTATAACAGGGATTAGTGCTCATGTTCGCTGGTGTTTTGTAAAGAGTAGCTGAGAAGGAGTCCAGACTGAATCATGACACCTCCTTCAGCTATGTCATAAATATCAATGTACACCCATATATGTCCTGAGTCAGGGCCAACTGTACCTGAGTGACAATGCCGACATCATGACAGACAGGCCCATATGTACATACCCATCCCCCACTGACAATAGTCCACATCATCATACCAGGAGATATCACATGTAGAATGGATGAGCAGCTACCCCCCACTGCCAAAAGCATGGCAGCAGGTGGAATACATTGATTCCCAATATGTGTCATGCACAAACTACAGAACAAACAGATCATGCACCTGAACAGTCAGCTGAGCCTCACCCCTACACAGGATGTGGAACCTTTGAATGTGTCACAGCTACATATGGCACTCCCCACAAGTGCTGGTGCACAACACACCATGGGAAGTCAAGTCCAGTATGCCTATGAGGTCTGATATGCAAGGTCATGGAGTCCATCATGGTTGCAGTCATAAACAGAGCTATTGGAAGCTGACATACACACAACCCTACCAACTGTGGTATGTTCATGTGCGGATCATGGTTCCCAAACATGCTAGACTGTTTGCAAGGCAGCCACCCAGGACATACATCAATGAACACATCTACACATGTGTCACATAGACTTTGAATAGCCCTTTATCAACATCCCAGACGCATGTAGTATCCACAAAACCAACAAGCTGCGCATAAATATGTGTTGACATATTACGGAATGTCAATGTGTCCACAGATAGATCACACAAGGTAAGGATTCTGAGGTCTTGTTCAAGCTGTTGACACCTGCTGACCCACATGGACCATTCCTGGAATGGCATAAAACAAAGTGTACACACATCACCATGTCCAGTCTGATGATGTCACCATCCTATAAATACAGCAGGAGAAGAGAAACCAGCCAGTAAATCAAATAGCACGCCATGTTAATGCATCTCTCTCCAGTCTCATAACATAGTTAGGTAGGGGTTTGAATCCTGCAAACTGTGTGTGTATGGGTGTGTGTGTGGGGGGGTGTATGTGTGCAGATTCCTTTGAGAGGTGTTCCCTTTTTGGAGACTGTGAAAACTCACTAAAAGAGGTACATTCCACAAACCAGCCAGTAAAACAAATAATGCGCCATGTTAATGCGTCTCTCTCTAGTATCATAACATAGTTACGTAGAGGTTTGAATCCTGCAAACAGGGAGTGTGTGTGTGTGTGTGTGTGTGTGTGCAATTGTCTTTGAAAGGAGTGTCCTTTTTGGAGACTGTGAAAACACACTAAAAGAGGTACATTCCTCTTTGGAAAGTCTGATGATGTCACCATCCAACAAATACAGCAGGAGAAGGGAAACCAGCCAGTAAAGCAAATAGTGCGCCGTGTTAATGCGTCTCTCACTAGTATCATAACATAGGTAGGAGTTTGAATCCTGCAAACTGTGTGTGTGTGTGTGTGTGTGTGTGTGTGTGTGTGTGTGCAAATGTCTTTGACAGCTTTACCAGAAAGGCTCATCCAGACTCTGCTACACTTTGCTGTGAAGGAAAGGTTAGTTTGCTGTTATTTTTTGTATTTCTGTATTGCCTTTCTATATTTTGAATACTGTAGTTTGTTTTCTTTACCTTGTGTTTTGCTTGCATTCTGTTTTAACAGCATATTAAAACTTCAAAAGAGACCACAGCTCTCTCTGTTCTGAGTCAGGCAGAATTTTTCCGCCTCCCACCCATTTAAGTTGTCTTGTTAAATACCACTGTCTTTCTAGTTGCCCGCCTCTTATGTTAATCTGACCATATACCTCATTTCTCTCTACTTTCACTGGCTTATGTGAGTAATCACAAAATCATCATGTTTGAAATCCCACCCTTCAATTATTTAAATTTATTGGCCATCCTACAGTATTTCATAGTACCAAAATACAAAAGTAACCACCCCTTTCAATCCATCTTGCTATTTTAAAAATAGTAACTCTCCACTAAACCTTAACTTTTAAACAGGTAAAACTCAAGTTACCTACTTTCACATCTAACTTCTCTAGTGCACACTGCAGAGTGCATTCTTTTCAATCTTACCTTTAAGCATCCCTGTGACTAGCACTTTCTCTAATACCTGCTGGAAAGCACTAGGAAGCCTTAAACTCATACAAACACTGAACTCTCCTTGTTAACAAGGAGAAATTAATAGTAGGCACTAAACAGCCTATAATTGCAAAGTACCTTGCTAAGGAAACAGCTCCTATACTTTACAAAGAAAAAAAAAGCCCCAAACCAGGCATGTCCAAGGGTCAGCTTCCGGTGATTTCTCCTGTCCACCTGGTGAATCTGGGCATACTGGGGCAATGCAGAAATTGCCTCATGTACACAGACAACCCTCTCCTCCTACCGCCCAACACTACAACCTGTGAGAGATGCACTTACATAGCCAAAATGGAAGCAAAGCTCTCTCCACCCAAGATTGTGCTAAACAGACAAGAGGAGAAGGTTAACACCCACACTACACCTCAAGCAGCACATAGCCCTTCTAAACCCACACCACCAACACCCACATATAGCAACACTAAATCCACATATGCAGAGGCCCTTAACTGTAACCTGCCCAAGCAACAAAGACCTCTGAAGCTGAAACGCAAACAAACACCAATCACAACCAATGTGTCACATAGTTCACAACACCAGTGTGCCACCCAGCAACAGCCCCTAAGGCAAGACAATGTACCTAACACTTTAGTCATAGGTGACTCTATAGTCCGGCACACTGATGTCCCTCTCACCAAGTTGAATAAGGAGAAAATTACAGTCAGCTGCCTGTCGGGTGCCAGGATCCACCACATAACGCATGCACTCAAGTCACTCCACAAGTACAAATATGACTCTGTCATTGTCCATGTTGGAGTGAATGACTTGAGACGTACCTCCCTGGACTACATGAAAATAGACATGGAAGAGCTCGGATCATGTGGCCCAGGCAGGTATGACCCTAGCCCTGAGTAGCATCCTGCCTTCGCCCAGAATGATACCACAATATAAGGATAAAATGATTGACTTCAACAATTGGCTAAGCTTATGGTGTCATTCAAAGGGGATCCAGTATCTGTCTGCCTGGGATGACATGATTGACAGACCACGATGCTTTGCCAGAGATGGTCTGCACCTGTCGCCCCTGGGATTCAGGTTACTGGCTAAGGCTCTTGCCACCCCTATAGTGCCTTTTTTAGGCAAACTTCAAAGGACAAAACCACCACCATAACAGGTACAAGCATGCAAAATCTGAAGGTAATGCTACTCAATGCTAGAAGTCTAAAGCTCAAAATGCACTCTCTCGAGGCACTCCTAAAAATGGAGAACATCGATATCTGTGCAGTAACTGAGACCTGGTTCAAGGCTCCAGAGAGCACCCCTGCAATACCAGGCTACAACTCTTACCACACTTTTCGGCCACCAAATCAGGACCGAAACACTAAAGGTGGAGGAGTGTCAATATTCACCAAGGATATTCACACCACCAGGCTAGTTGGCCAACACAATGTGTCTGAAATTCTCCAAGTGCAACTATCACTAGGTAAGACTGCAATCCAAATTGTAGCTTGCTACAGATCCCCCACCATACCCCAAGATTCTCACTACACCTTTCTAAACATACTGGAAAATATTAAGATAGAACCAAACACCCTAATACTGGGTGATTTGAACTACCCTGCCATTAACTGGGAAAACTACTCATGCCCTAACACCTTTGCGCAACGGTTCTTGGAATTCATAAATTCCAACGCCCTGGATCAACTAATCCATAGTCCCACCAGGGGCTCCAATATCCAAGACCTGGTCATTACCAACATGGGAAATCAATGCTCCATACCTATGGTCACCCCCTCGTTAGTCAGGTCTGACCATAAGCTAATCACCCTTAACATCCACATCCCACCCCTCAGTAAAGAAACCACCATAAAAAACTTCTCCAAAGCCAACTTCATGCTACTCAAGTCAGAAGTGACAAACTTCATGACACCCATGCAGACGGGAACTGAAAGTTCAACTGCTGAATCCTACACTAAGGCACTGTACGAGCACATCCACTCATGCATGAATCGTGCCATCCCAAATAGAACCAAAATGCTCTCATCCAAAAAAAGGAAGCCAATCTGGTGGTCCCCTGCCATAAACAAACTTTACAACAAAAGGAAGAAACTTTTGCAGAAAAGAGGAAAATCCCAGGATGCAAAAAACTCTCTTACTAGCCTCAGTAAGAAACTGAGATGCCTCATAAAATCCTCCAAAGCTAGTTACGAAAATAAAATTGCCAAAGATTCCAAAGACAACCACAAAGCATTCTATAACTATGTTAAGAATCTAAATGGCAATGCTCAGATCTGCTCTGAGCTAAAACAGAATGGCATTAAATATACTGATCCGAAGGATATTGCCAATATCCTGGCAGATCGATTCAGTGCCAACTTCACCCCTCTCACCCCTAAATGGCCCATCTCAATACCGGAAGATTGCCAAATTCCAGTAATAACGGCCACACAGGTACAAAACGCACTCTTTAAAGCCAAGAATACAGCATCCATGGGACCAGATGACATCCCGGGCTGTGTACTACATGAACTACAATATGAACTGGCACCTCACCTAAGTGTCATGTTTAATCATAGCCTCACCTCAGGTTTCGTGCCCACTGAGTGGCAGAGCTACAGTTATCCCAATCCACAAGGGGGATCCACCTTGGATCCCGGAAACTACCGTCCCATCAGTCTGACAAGCCTTATCTGCAAGGCCATGGAGCGTATTATCATGGAACTTATAAACAAAGACATTGGCAACCTTCAAACACTGAACCCCACCCAGTTTGGGTTTGTGAAGGGCCGATCTTGTCTCCTGAACCTGATTGACTTCTTTGAATCAGTCTCCAGAGCCATGGACAAGGGTAAGGTGGTCCACACAGCCTATCTAGACCTTGCCAAGGCCTTTGACACCATCCCCCACTCTGGAATCTTAGATAAACTTACTAAGTTGGGCATTAATCCCTATGTCACCCAATGGGTTGCTAAATGGCTTACTGATAGAACCCACACTGTAAAAGTAGCCGACTCCAAATCCAGCTCCAGACAAGTGACAAGTGGAGTACCTCAGGGTTCAGTCCTGGGGCCACTCTTGTTTGGCATCTACTTCTCTAAAGTACAGGTCAACACTAAGGGACTCTGGCTAACAAAGTTTGCAGATGACTGCAAACTGGGAGCCATTATTGAATCCCCAAATGATGTGGATACTCTACAAAAGGGCCTTACAGAAACAGATGCCTGGTGCCAGAGCCATGGGCTCAAGTTCAATGCCAAGAAATGTATTGTTATCTCCTTTGGGAAAAAAACATGTATCCATGAATTACCATATAGGTGGCAGTACACTAAACACAGAAAGTGTGATAAGAGACTTAGGGACACAGGTGGACAGTGGTCTCACCTTCGATAACCACATCGCCACAACAGTCTGGAAATCCTTCTATGTGGCACACCTCATCACGAAGGGCTTTTCATACAGAAAAAAGGAGGTCATTGTCCCACTGTACTCATCCCTCATTAGACCCATTATAGAATACAACGCCCCATTTGGTATATACCTCTCAAGACATCTGCAACAACTGGAAAGGCCTCAGAAATACCTCAGTAAAAGAATCACAGGCCTAAAGCAGATGCCCTAAGCTGACCGCCTTAAAAAACTCCAGCTATACTCTGTCGCATATTGTCTACTCAGAGGCGATCTCTGCTTAACATACAAGGCCACGTCAAACCCAGAGCTGTTGGACATGCTACACTTAAAGAAATCCCAATCCCTCAGAGCTACACGCTCCAGGGATCTAAACCTTGTCATCACAATAAACAAAACATGCTGGAGGGATAGGTTCCTGACCCAGAGACTCCCCAGACTCTGGAATAGATTGCCCATACATGTCAAGCAGAGTGCCTCTTTGGACCTCTTCAAGAGGAACCTTGACGATTGGATGGGAGAAAGGAAATTCACCCAAGGGATCACGTCAGTCGCCCTGCTAGACAGGGGTCCAGGAAAGTAAATAATGTGGGAAGAAATAGCCAGGGAATTGTTATGGCTAGGCTTGTATAGGCCCTAGGGCTGATAGCCTACTACCAGCCTATGAACCTATGAACCTATGTCCTTTTAGGAGACTGTGAAAACACACTAAATGAGGTACATTCCTCTTTGGAAAGTCTGATGATGTCACCATCCTACAAATACAACAGAAGAAGGGAAACAGCCAGTAAAGCAAATAGCATGCCGTGTTAATGCTGATCTCTCTAGTATCATAACATAGTTAGGTAGGGGTTTGAATCCTGCAAATGCTGACTGTGTGTGTCAATGCGGTGTGGGTTTTGCTTTTACCATGGTATGACATAGTATGATGACAACAGTAAGTGCATTGCACACATCAGGTATCTGCATGGCAAATATATATGTGTACATGTCCCCTCAATCAGTACATAGGTGTGAAGCCTGCATACTACATGAATACATTTGTTTCCTTTGACAGGTTGTGCCGCTGCTTCTCAGATCATAGGTCACATATGTATGTATGTATGTGACACGGCCATCCACTGTCGTGTTCTGTGGCCAAAGTCATCTGTGGCACACACACCCATGACAGTTACTTAAGAGTAGTGTGAGTGAGGGTATATGCCTGGGGTATATGTCAGACATGGTCATACACAACAAAGTCTGCCAAGAATGGACAGTCTTTATAGGTGTATGACTGCCTTGTGGATATGCATTCAGGCCTGTAATGTCTTATGTGATACATCTTGGGACTTCACAATACCTATGGATATGTGGATACCAAGGGACACATGACATAACATGGGTCTGTATGTACACAATGGTACCCAACATACATGTTGAGGGCTACCACCTGTGTGGTACTGACGGGATAGTATGTATAGTACATGAGGATGACTATGCCATAGTCAGCTTACTGCTATACAGCATGTATCAGACAACAGGTATTTGTCTGTATGATACCCTTGTGTAGAATATGTGTCCCATCCAGGGAATGCATTGTAGGCCAATCCATGCATTCCCAGATTTGGATGGACACATCCCTAGTGTGTCTGCATGTACCTAAGGGGGCTATATGACACACAGATGTGGTTACAGTAATGGGTGGCGGTCATTACGACTGGTTAGTGTTATAGTGTAGCACCGGAAGGATCCAATTGATACTGGGTTCCCTACTACTGTGTGTCATTTGTCAGGCCATCATCCAATGATTGCTTATAGTCATGCTGTTGAGGTTGTGTGTACTACCAAACCGCAAATCATTGACAGATACTAACGGTATCACCCACAGCATAGTGTCAACCCATGTCATACACACATCTACCCATGTTAGTACATAACTGTAGTAGAATGCATACTGGCCATTGAAAGATGCTATGAGATCTTAACAATGTGTACAACAGGGTATGCCACATGTCCCATGTGTCCACTATGCACGTACATCCAGACAGTGCACACCCACCATGTTCACAGATGTACACTTGCTAATCTGTACTGCACACATCACACACGTACTGTCCACTCACTAACACATGCTGGCAACACATCACACATCAGTCAAGTGGCACATGGGTGGATAATACATACTCAGACCTAACAGTGGTGTAAACAATGCTACATTGACAATCAGAGCTTTGATGCATAATGTCTGCTCAGATATACCTACAAGTATGTAGTTACACTTCCTTGTTGACAACTTGCTATTATTGCTACACTGCTATAGTGTCACCCTGTGCATCAGCATCATGTTAGCCTGTCCCTCGATCAATAATGCAGATGACAGGAGGTGGAACAGATATCATCATATGCACAGGGCGTTTTGTTGTTTGCCAGAGCCTGACATTGTCCCATCCAATCGACATGTCTGTGTGTGTGTGTGTGTGTGTGTGTGTGTGTGTGTGTGTGTGTGTGTGTGTGTGTGTGTGTGTGTGTGTGTGAGGGACAACAGTACAGCATGGGCCAATGTTGATATAATGTGTGTGTATGTGTGAGCCATAGTTGTTTGCTTAATGTGTGTGTGTCTGCATGCACACAGCTCCACCATGTGGCTGCCATATATACGGTGGTTTGTGGGACAGCCACAGACTGTACCTGCTAGGCTGTACAGATCACTGTCTCCGGCCATGGACACAGTACCTGTGCCTGGCAGGGGTGCTACGGACAGTATCGGGTACCAACCCTGACTGGGTACTGTCATCAGAGGCAGAGGCATGATGACTGGACCCATGTCCCTGCTGGGACTGGCCAGAGCCACGTGCATGTGGTCTACTGGGATGGTCAATGGACAGGCCAGCACCAGCATTGCTGGGGCTGGTACTGCCACTATGGGAGCGGCTGTGAACTAAGGCCATCCATGACAACTGCCAGCTGTTGCTGTTGCTGGCATGCGTCCGCGTCGACGTCGCAACTGTCCTGCACGGTCCTGGCTCAAGGAACACATGTTGTGGAGGGCATCTATTGTCTTCCACCATTGTCTATCAATGACCTCGGTGTAAGTCCGGATGGCACCGGCAAGGTCATGGATGCTGTCATTGATAGCGGTGTAATGTACCCTCTGCGCCCTAAGTCCCTGCCTGGTGTACCATTTCATACGTGCCTGAGCCTGCATTACAGCCCAGAACATAGTGGTCATTGTAAGACCTGTGAGGACATGCCTGCCAGGGGCAATATGACCAGTGGTGCTCCCCCAAGAACTCCTGGACCTCCGCCTATGTGGTACCGTTCCAGGCCTATAGCTATGGCTGCTATGAGGGGATGCAAGTGCCATGGGTACCACACTCTCCTGGTCAATGCCAACTGTATGCTGTCCCTCACCTATGGCCATTGGTGGTGAGGGATGTAATGGCAGTATGAGTGTGCGCATAGATGGGGTTGAACGCTGTGTACTGTCGATTGGCGGACCAACGACAGACCCTGTCAAATCTCCCTGTGCCAAAATACATGTGTCATCATCACCACTATCCGTGGCAGTGGCTTCAGGTTGCCTGCTGCTTTCGCCAACCTCTAACTCAGCACCTGTGAGAGGAAGACAGGAAACACACTTTACGGTCTGCACATGCACACATGCACACATGCACACATGCACACATGAACACATGCACACATGCACACATGAACACATGCACACATGCACACATGAACACATGCACACATGCACACAGGCACACAGGAACACAGGAACACATGCACACTCCTCACTACAGCAGATACACAAACACAACATAGCAATCCAAAACATACTCAATAGTGGTTGAAGGTGGATGACAGTATCACAAGGCAAACAGTCACATCACACGTGTCAGCATGCAGAATAAGTGTTGATCAAGTCCATGCAGTGTGAGTGTAGACAGCCATAGTTGATGACAGTGTACATGGCTGTGGTGCATGTCTGTACATATTCAGTGATTGCCTACACCCTGGAACACAATGTGTACAAGGACATGACATTTCTGTGCAAGTATTATAAGCTCTGCAATGTCCTGTGCACCATCACTCACAGGTATACATACCATGGCTGCATGTCTTATCTGTGTGTCACATGGATTTCCATGTCTGATTGCAGTGTCTGTATCTGTAGCAGATAATTGTGGACACAGGTGTAGCACATGCATGCTATGTACACACATGGGATGAGTGGTGCATGTGTATGTGATGGAATACCAATCCTGGACATGGCCATTGTAACTGCATGTGGTGTAGTACCTTTAGCCATCATTATCATGCATCATGTGGTCACTCAAGGCCACTAAAGTGTGCCACACCACTGCCTAGCATGCTGTACCTGAACCACAGTGCCGTGGCTAAGTTCACAATTACACAGCCACGTTGCACAAGGGTGTGTGAGGTGCCCAATAGGGAGCATTGCCTAACATGACTATGTTATGTGTTGAAGAGTGTTGCACAGCCCCATGCTAGGCCCCTACCCCTCAGGTATAATATGTGTGGTGTGTGGATGACATGTGGGATACTGAAGGGTGACCTGGCAGCGGGTGTCCGGTTACAACATGTGTAGCATGTTGAGGTGTACTGTGTATGACAAACGTGTTATGTTGTGTACATCTGTGTCAACTATGCCTATCCAATGTGCAGTACAGTGTTGCCACATTTGTGTCTGATGCTCTGTGCATTGCATGTGATTGAGGCAGCTAGTGACTTTACTGAGATGTTTAAAGTCTCACAGCAAACATGCACAGCATGCATTATGCGTAGGTGTGTTATGTGTACATGGCCTACACCTCACCTATGACATGCACATTTCAATACCAATATTAAAGTGTTAACACACTCACCAGCATGTGTCGTCTGCCCTGCTGTCACACCAGAGGGACCTACAAGAATATGACTCAGTTTGTCAGTGGCCACAACTGTGGCATTGTTACTGTGAGTGTGCTAAACTACAGTAGAACAACAGGCATAGGTGTACAGATACTATTCACAACATCAGTATGGCACACAATAGGCAGTACAACTGTTAAACACAGTACACATCTCACATATGCATAATCTAACAATACAGGTAACAGTAGTCTGCAGCTAGGGCATGTTACCTGCACGCTCCATGTCACCATGCTGGGTGGCTCCGGCCTCCATGATGACACATGTGTGATTTTGTTGCTGCTGTAGGCCAGGAGCCACCACACTTAGGAGCAGTTCCTCCACTCTGGTGAGGGGGGATGTATGGCCACCTCACCACCTGTGGAAAGCTGCTGTCTATGGATATCAGACGCATGCCGCCGGACATGTCTAATTAAATCACTTCAGTGATGGCGTACCTGCTCATATGTCTGGTTATGCATGCCTATGTCATTTACCCGACGAACAAGATCTTGCCACAGTGCAGTACACTCCTGCTGGTGCTGGCTGGCCCTGGAAAACAGCAGGGTATAGTGCTGAACCAGGCTGTGATGGATTTCCTGTTCCTCTGCGGCTGTGTAGGAGGGATTCCTTTGATGAGCCATAAGCCTGGAAGACAAGTAAACAATAAGTGTGAGCAAGTCATGTGGCACACTTAATATTATACAGTACAGATATCAGTTAACTGCCATATATAGCATCTGTTCTTCTGTTAGAGGATACACACATTCAATACCACATATCAGTGCTCAGCCCACAACTGGCTGACAGTGCCTGCCACACTCCATATGACAAACCAGTATACACCAGTACTCGGCACAGTGTTTGGGATCCAATGCACAGCCTTGCCACATGGGTACATATCAAGCTAATGCATGAAGAAATATGTCATCCATTGCAATGAATGTGAAGTACAGTTACAGTATAACCAGTAACCCACCCTAGTCGTTGATGCCATACCCCTACCTAACATATGTGCACAGTTGTTAATATAGCTGGCATACTGCTGTAACAGAATATACATGTTTCTAGGTACACACGCAAACCCTGCAACACACATGTGATTGCAGACATGGTACAGGCATCATTACACACACATCAGACATTCATACAACACACAAATGTATGCTGACACAGATGAGCATTTCCTGTGTACCTTACAGTACTGTGTGCCCCTACTTGCAGATACCTATGCCTGAGGTATGTAATCTGTGCAGACTAACGGAAATACACAAGACAGTGTTACCAGGGAATGTGAACATACACCATACTGTGCTGTTTATGCCTGCAGCTTCAGGTAGTACAACAGTGCAAATGTCAGCTGGATTCACCAGCAGTAACACTTACTGAGCATACATGTATTGCTTCAGCCTACGATGGGACACCGCAGTTGTACACAAGGAACTATGTCACAACATATGCCATCCTACTATGTCTGCATCCCAATAACTGACACATCTTTCTCTGGCCTCACACCTAGGACACAAACGACCATGACAGAAACAATCTCACACTAAGCTATCACACCGTTACAGACCTTCCAGACATTCACTGTCACACTCATTCCACCTAACATAGCAGGTATTGCACTGAGTACATGTGTGTGTGCATTGTGTCATAGGTAGGTAATACGCCATTGGCCCTAGGGCCTACAGCAGGCTAGCCATATGCTACCCTGGCCTTTGACACACATGTAATTTGATTTCACTTGCTCCTGTCAACTGCATACACAGTGGTGATTCCCAGGACGTGTTACCTATCCCACAGACAATCATCAGGGATATGTATGACATCTGCCACTGAGGAGCCTTGGTTGTTAATGCTGTGTGGTTTACTCCAGAGTATGGCATATTTGTCAATAGGAGCCTATCCCTCCATCATGTGCTGTTTAGTGAGGTGGCGGGGATTAGGGACCTAGGTCGTGCAGCCCAGTGGGATTGTGAGGTGTTGACATGGTGGTTGTCTGACTGCTATGGGTGTGACATACCTCTGTATGTTTGGCAGAGGTACCCACTGGGTGGCCGGTATGCAACGCACTGTAGCTGTGGTTATGTGAGTCACTCTGTATAGGGTATGTGTTTGAGGGCAGTATTACTCTTTGTGAGGTATGTCTGTGGCCTTTCCACTTGCTGTAGTGTCATGTGAGGTACATACTACATGGGGCATTGTGATGAGTACATGGGAACACTAACCAATATTTCCGTACATGACACATCGTTTGTGATGACACGTACCACGTAGACAGATTACAAGACTAGTGTGGCACTGTGAATATCAATGGGGAAGCTACTATCCACCTGTGCCCCATGTTTCCTTCTGACACCTTCAGTGTTAGGCAGGCAACCACCTATCTGGTAGTTAGTGGGTAAAGTGTTTTGGTATGGGGTATGGCACTGCAGTATCAACACTGGTGTTCAGTCTATGCCTTGGTCACCAGGCACCTGTTGCAATACGTCTGACCCCATATCTCCCTCTCTCACTATAAATATATATATATATATATATATATATATATATATATATATATATATATATAGATATATATAGATATATACATATATATACATATCTATATATATACATAGATATATATATAGATATATATATATATATATATATATATAAATAGATATGTATACACACACACACACACACACACACACACACACACACACACACACACACACACACACACACACATATATATATATATATACATATATATATATATATATATATACATATATATATATATATATATATATATGTATGCACACATACTTGTAAACATCCATTGCTGTACATATACATGCACATATAGGCACATATACTGCCCACCTTTCATGGTGGGAATATCAATTATGAAACAGTTGTGAGACATACAATTATGTAATAATATTGCACAGTGTTGTGCAGAATGCATTGTGCTGTCCTCAGGCCGTATAGCTGTAGCAGACCTCACTGGCTGTAACTCAGTCCCACAGCATTTAACCACCACATGACATATACCTGCACTGCTTGCTGTTTTCAATGCCACACACTACAACCTACATAGATATGTGCACATAGCAACCTTCAAATACAAATATATGTCCAGCCTTCACTAACAGTTGCAGTATGTCCCTTGCCCTATGCACATCTGCATATACATATAGATACGGACTGCTACCACATATGGAGGGTTCACAGTATGTAGAGTACCCTTCAGACATATCATTCGGATGCCAGCATATACATCTCTGTTACATACCTTACCTTTGTATTTCTCACCTCTGTCTGTTGTACCTGTTGATTTTTTTTTGTTGGTTGGTTGGTGTCTCCAACTGCCTCTGTTTGTTTTTTTTTTTTTTTGGGGGGTTGGTGTCTCCAACTGCCTCTGTTCGTTTGTCTGTCTGTCTGTCTGTCTGTCTCTCTTGCTCTCTCTCTCTCTCCAGTTGCTGCAATGATATTATTGCATGTGTGGACAGCAAGTACAGGCTGCTTTTGTAGGTATCTGCATATGTGCATGTACTGGCCTCTGCACCAATTAGTGCCCACCATTTAGTAATTGCATGCAGCCTGCTGTGTGGTAATTGCAGTTCTCACTGTGATTTCAGGATACTGCTATAAAATGATAGGTTAGGTAGGTGTAGGCCTTTCAGTTTTGCAAGGTGGGAACCAATCTTGTTTTCTGTGGACACTGTTGTGTCAGCCAGTAGGTTGGTATATGTCTCATATCTGAAGTTGGGTTGTAGCCAGTGTAATGCATGTTGTACTGAAACCTGACTGTTGCTTCTTCCAGTACACTCTTCTTAGTATGTATGTTTACTCACACCTCCTAATGCTAACACTGGATACATGTGAGTATGTACTTTCTTTTTGAATTAGGGAATTAACTGGCATACAACAGTAGTTATTGCAATGTATTCCCATGGCTTTCCTATTTTCCCTTTACATTCACTCCTTGTAATGCATGTTATATTTCTTTATTGCAATGTATTCCTATGGCTTTCCTATTTTCACTTTACATTCACTCCTTGTAATGCATGTTATATTTCTTTATTGCAATGTATTCCTATGGCTTTCCTATTTTCCCTTTACATTCACTCCTTGAAATGCATGTTATATTTCTTTCAGCACCAAGTTATTGTATATCTTCTGTGGCTTAGTGGTACATCATGCAGACTGGTGAGTCCAAGGTGTGGGGTTTGAGACTGACAAGGGTATTTTATTATGCTGCTGAGCAATACAAGGGCCTTGTCATACAGAGTGACTAAGGCAGTTTTAAGCAGTTTTAAGCGGGTTTACGCAGGTTTGCGCGATGCTTAGCGATGCTAAGCTAAGCTTAGCAATGCTAGGCTAAGCTTATCTTAGCTTATTTTACTTTGGCAATACTAAGCTAAGCTTAGCTTAGCTCATCATATCTTAGCAATGCTAAGCTAAGCACACACATGCGCACACTGGTGCAAACCCACTTACTACTGTTTACAAGTGCTCACTCCCGCTAACCCCCGCACTCATGTCTTTGACAGAAAAGTAAATGGGGAGATAGGAATGTGGTGATAAAGGGTGCACAAACAGGGAAAGACAGTAGGGAAACCAGCTTGGGATGTACACGATGGGTGTGGAAAAGGTCCATAGCTGCCCATTTCTTTACCAGCAACAGCTGTGCATATGCAATACATTAGGTGGGATATTTGAAACCTTCCACCCCTGAGAGAGGGGCGAGGACAACTAAGTATGTTGTACTACCAATTATAAATATCAGGCACATGCACTGTTTGTGAACTGCTATACTGTCATTAGTATGTTACTCACTTCTGAACAGTTTGTGGTTTGTGTTGACATTAGCACAGTCTGCTCAGGACAACTGGACATATTTCTGTACTGTGTATGCCTACCTACACCCTTGGTTGTGCCTGACTACACAGGTATATAGTAACTTTGGGTAGGGGTGCAGAACTGCAGAGTGCATTATTTATTATTGTGTGATGTTTATCTTACTGAACATGCAGAGTTGCTGTGTACCTGTAAGTCTTTGAAGGCTTGTAGTCTGTCTGAGTAGCTCCCACCTGTAGACATATCCAGATGGTAGACAGAGGTCAGCCTAGTATTCTTTGACTGTGCACCACAGCAGTCTTTTCAGCACCTGAACAATGGCATTGTCACAGGTGGTTGCTAGCAATACATGGCTACATCCTTTGATATTTCTGTGTTGTACGTCTACATAAGGGCATGCTTTTGGGATTCATTCTACAGCTATTTGCAGAGTGTGTAACAGCAGACAAGCTGATATGCCTGTGTGTTTCTGACTCTTCCAGGCCTCAGATACTCTCACTTATATATTTGAACAGCCTCAGGGAAAGATACATATAACTGGGTTACACCTGTGATATAGTTCAGACATTTTGCAGTTCAGACTTTGGGGGATTCAGAGCATATGTATTACTACACATTTTTTGATGTGCAAGCAGTGTCTACTCTCACTTATTGACATTTGTCATTAAGTGAGATTCAACATCTTTCTGCCTACTGTTAGTACATTTCACAGGGAGTCAGAGGGGCACAGCTAACATTTGTTTACAAATCAGGGTCATCACTGTAGAGCAGTCACTGTTGGGCGGTCTGGCCTGTGACTTATGCAAATATGCCAGTGTTTATCCTGCTCTGATACTGTGTGGGGTTTGTAAGCTGCTACTGTAACCTTATCCCCTACTAGCATGGTTGATTCTCTTTTCACAGTTATGTCATGCAATTCCACAACACCTGCTGGTTAAGGCCCACAGAACAAGATTTATGTTATGCCATTCCTATTTTCCCTTTACATTCACTCATGGTAATGCATGATATATTGCTTTCAGCACTGAGTTATTGTATATCTGCTGTGGTGTAGTGGTACTTCATGCAGACTGGTGTGTCCAAGGTCCCGGGTTAGAGACTGACAAGGGTATTTTATTTTGCTGCTGAGCAGCACAAGGGTCTTGTCATACAGAGTGACTAAGGCACTTTTAAGCAGTTGTAAATGGGTTTGCACGGGTTTGCGCGATGCTTAGTGATGCTTAGCTAAGCGCACACAAGCTCACACTCGCGCACCCCCGCTAACTACTGCTTAAATGTGTTTACTCCCGCTAACCCCCACACTAATTTCTTTTAAAGAAAAGAAAATGGGGAGATAGGAAAGTGGTGAAAAAGGAGGCACAAAGAGGGAAAGACAGTAGGGAAACCAGCTTGGGATGTGCAGGATGGGTGTAAGGAAGGTCCATAGCTGCCCATTTCTTTACGAGCAACAGCTGTGCATATGTATGAAATTTGGAGTGAAATTTGAAACCTTCCACCCCTGAGAGAGGGGTGAGGCCAACAAAATATGTTGTACTGCCAATTAGAATTATCAGTTTACATGTCCAGTGGACATGTGTGCGAATTGGGCAGCTATATATGGGGGCGTAATTTTTTTGTGGGAACAGATTGCTCTTTTTTTATTTATTTTTTCAGGTGAGAGTGGAATGTGAGGAAGGGGAAGTAGGTATTTTTGGGGGGGTAGGTTGGGGAGGTAAACAGACAAGACAAACAAGACACATACAGGGGCAGAGTTTGACACATGGGGTGGGTGAACACAATTGATGGGGAAGGGTGTTTGGAAATCGCAAGCCCATGAGCCCACAGATGGTAAAAGTGGAACTGAGATCCCCACCCATGGGCAGTCACCACTGCACCTTCACAGCCCCAAGGGTGGCTGTGCTGGGGGCTGAGTAGGACGGGCAGGCTCACCCAAGAGACCCGCCACTCTCACCTCAAGCTGGCGTAGGGGATCAGAGACTGAATGCTGGATCTCCCTACGCACCACAGCCCAGACCCTTCAAAGGGTGACGGGTGGCCCTTCTCCGCCCATGCTTGCATGGGGGGGTGAGCCCCATCCCCTACAGCGCTTCCACCTGAAAGTGGCACAGGATCAACGGAGGAGAGGATCCCGGGCTGGGCACTGGAGCTGCTGGTGCCAGGTGCACTCGCCAACTGAGGAGGGACAGGTGGGACCGCTGGGACTGGCCTTCCCATACGTTCTGTGATTAGGTGTGTTTTATTAAAACATAAACAACAGCATTCCAGATTAGTTGTAACAGCATGCAGTAACATTCCCATTAACCCAACACACCAAGGTTCCAACAGTTGAACAGCAAGCATAACACATGCATATATTGAACGACAGTGGATATTCCAATAGCATGCAGGGATGTTTGGTAGCAACAGGCCACCATGAACATGGTGTTTGAACAGGGCACATGCATCAACATCAAGGCAAATATTTATAAAACAATAGGACATATGTCCCAACAAATATTTAAGATTACACATACCCATTGAGGTGTGGAATTGCATGGTTTATGCACATATGGTAGGGTGTAGAAAAAACTTTGGTTAACATCTTATAATGACCTTTTAGTCTACACTACATTCCCAGTGACTGCAGTTGTATATCCCCTACCTGTATTATTACACTTGCCACCATACATTAGGTTGTGTCATGGGTTTGGCTAGCTCAATATATGCCTGACCTATATCTGACATACTAACTGTCCAGGATGCAGATGTTACTGCTACATATTTCTTGTTTGCATTTGTATTTCTTTATCTACATATCTGGGATGTTTTCACATGACATTTTCACTTCAATTTGTACTGAACCCTGCATTTCTTGACACACACTCACATTTCTGGTGAATAATTACATGCTACATGTGTGCCAGGTTTACTTATTCATGCCAGCCAGTAACTGACTATTGTGAACTGTATATATGTTTCACAGCTACTAGCACTTCCATCACCCACTTTATATGGGACTGCATAACTCTGGGTTGCCAGCACATTTTCAAACAGTACTGTTTGTATAATGTAAAGGTACAACAACATTTCAGACTCTGTGACACAGACACAGTCTGGGTTTTAGACATTTATTAATGACATTGCACACTTTTCCACAGGCTCACTCCTTTATTTGTTTTAACGGTGTTTATGGCAGACATGTTCAAGACATAATATACCTTTATTAATAGGTTAGAACAATCTTTTTTCAGGCTCACTCACTCATGTTATATGACAGTGCCTGCAAGGATATTATTCCAGACATATGTTACCTTTCTTAATGGGCTACTAGACTCTTTCTCTGCCTCTCTGACGTTTTTATCTGACAGTACATGCAGAGGACTTATTCAGGCAATTCTATGGCTGTTTTATTGGACTACAACACTTTCTTTCATGCTCCCTCCCATATTTTATATAACAGTACATGCAGAATAATCACTAAACTGCCTGGTGGTGCAACCTTAGCAGCCTATCAGCATAGGCTTGCTGATTCACAGCACGGTCACCTGCAGCTGTAAAATAAATGAAGGGATATTGAGACATACCTATCCGTTATACATACTCCATTATCAATTTTTACATACTGCATTCCATGGCTACATACTCAGTTGTGGGGCATTCTGCATCCCACAGGCCTCCTGTATCCACTGGTTCAGGCGGTCCTGCTTTCGTCTCTTCAGGTCTGCATGGCGGGGACGGACCTGCTCACCAGTCTGAGGAATGCTTGTGGCACTGGTGAGGTCACGAGCTAACCGGTTCCAAGCCTCTGCCTTGTACTCCATCCCTTGGAACTAGCCCTGCAGGAGTCTTGTCTCGTGACGGTGGACTAGGAGCCAAACCATGTATTTGGACTCCTTGATGCCCCAACGTTGCACTCGGAAGTGTGAACCCTCTCCTGCACCTGCCATTCTGACTGCAAATGTGAGCTACAATCAGTTATGGTGAGTATTCCCGCCTATGGGGCTTAAATATGCAGCATTTCCCATACTTTTTTGTGATTGGCCGTTTTGTAAAATTCTCAGCTGACTGCAGACCTGCTTAGTAATGGTTAAACTACCATTCGTAAGTTTATGAATGTTAATAGTGGCTGCTTCCCCTATGTTGTCATGGCTTAGTGGTTCTGTACTTTGATTATGATGCAAAGGGTCCTGGGTTCAAACCTTGTCATTCTTTTAATTTAATACTGTCTAGACAGGCTAGGGGGTGTGGCTGCATTTAAGCAACTTAGCTCTACGTTGCTCCCCGGTGCCCTGGTTGGCACGGCACGCATGTCTGCGCAATCACATAGCGCTGAGTAAAGCGCTTTTAAACTTTGGGCAACTCTGTTTAGCTGGATAGAGTGCTATTAAGCTATGGACACCTCTGTTTAGGTGGGTAAAGCACTATTAAACTATGGGCAACTCTGTTTATCTGGTTAGAGCGCTATTAAACTATGGGTACCTCTGTTTAGCTGTGTAAAACATTGCTTAACACCAGGCTATCTGGGTCCTTTAAAAATATATATTTTGTTCACTGATACATTGGCCATGTCACTGCTCTTAATAAAATTTTAATCATATATGTGTGGTACTATTTCTAATACTGATTTAAAACATAAATAAGAAGGGGAGTGGTGGGACGCAAACCGTGAATACCTTCTCTTTGTGCATACGCTCTACCATTATGCTATTGCAATTTGGTGTGATTTGCATAAACATTCTTTCTTATGCTCTTCCATGTCAGAATTGCTAACTCTAGCTAAGCAACGGGCACACCCGCGCACACACACGCGCAAATACGGGCAGCTATATCTTGGATTTAATAAAAAATATATAATTATTTACTTTATATAAGTGTGATGGGGGTTTACAGTGTCAGGGAGTGTGGTGTTGGGTGCAAGTACATTTGAGCGAACTCGCTCTTGTGTGTTGACATTTTTCTTGTTATAACCTTGCAGGGGCGTGCACATTTAGACTGCTCGGCAGTCGGACACGCCCCCTGCTTTCCTACTCAGTCCGTGTAAGAGCTAGGGTTGAGTCAGCGTGCCCTCATGAATATTCATGGCATGCTGACGTCAAACCATTCAACTGCAGCCTCCGACTAAGACTTATTAAGTCTTACACGGAGGATTAGTGAATCCGGGGGAGTGTTATTTCAAATGGAAACATTTATTGTTTACCTCAGGCTTTGTTTCACAAGGATGTCTCAACATAACTCACTTAAGTCATAAAAGGAGGGGGATGTGTGAGAACAATATTAACATGGGAAAATGTTAATGTTCTTTCCAAGAAAAATATATGAGAAGTTGTACTAAACCTGTACTGAATCAATGTAAATATGAAAAAAATATTGTGCTTGCCATATTTAGTAAACATGTCATGTGCAAATCAGGATATAACTCTACATTTGCTAATGTTGGAATGCATTACCTTTTTAAAATTATATTAAGGTCTGTCCCTTAACTGTGAAAATATACAGTGTAAGTCTAATATTATTTGAAATTAATGCCTGATATGGCTAGTAGCTTGTTGGGAACCCCATTCATATGCAAATCTGTTAACAGTAAGTCCATTGACTATATATAAATTGAAGCTGCAGGAAAGCTTTTTTGTGTACTTGGAAACAGATGCATTGACTGCAAATTCAAAAAGTTACCAAAGTTTTAGAAGCCACAAGAGTTACTGCTGTGCTAGGTGGAAGATACCCTTGGGGGGAAAAAAAGCACAAGTTATATTATCTGCATTCTTTCTTAATGTTCTGTTTTTGTTTTAAAAACCAGAGACAGTAAGGGTTAGTGTATCTTCTAGCCAGAAGCAAATAGTTTTAGCTCAGATGTGAACGAGATTTTTTTGACTAACTTTCTTAAAACTTTATTCTCTTTCCATATTTACTTTTCAAGTATAATGCTTTATTTTATTTATTCCAAGCATTGTATTATTCTTATTTGAATGTGAATGATTAAAGGTTTATTTATTGAAAGGTGCAGACATTTTTGATGTAGCTATAACTCTTTGCTAGCAATCCTATGGAGAATGACTGATCAGAGTCATTTGCTACCCTCTGACTGTTTAAAGATTAGTGTATGTTAGGGCTGTTCAGTACAGAATGCACATTTGTTAGTTTTGATAAAGCTAAGGCAGAGTGCCATAAACTTGGAAATGAGGGAGTTAGAGTTTGAGAGGCACCATTTGCCTACCATTCTGAAAAAAAAAAAAATATATATATATATATATATATATATATATATATATAGTGTTGTGATGTGTCTATTTGTTTCACTGTCTGAGCATCTTTGTGAAAAATAATTCTTAATATGGGTGTTCACAAAGCTATAGGTTTTCTTAAGGAATAGGTGATCAAATAAGAATGCATCTTTCAGAGCTTGAAAAACAAGACGTAAGTCACCTTTGAACTTCTGGTAAACTGTTATGTATAGGGAGGGATAGCTGAAGGATTTTAAATCTGACATTTTGCTGGTTAGAAATCTTTAGAGGCTTTACAGATGAGTGATATGATTGGAGTGTAGATACCAAACTGTGCGCTGTATTCAGTATTTAGGTGGACAGAGTAGGAGGCTGGCATGATAGTTAAGATGTTTACCTTATAAACACAAGGTGCAGGGTTTGATTCTCACATGGAGTAATTGGCTAGACTTAAAATGGCCCACAAGGGAAGTTAGCCTAGTACTAACCTATAAGGGAAGAGTATAGTGGAATCATGACTTCCTTAGATCTTAAAGATATTACCTTAGAAATGTATTGGACCAGATAGAAGGATTTCCTGACTCTGGTGGAAACATGATAATCAAATAAGAAATTGCTGTCATAGGTATTTAAATCCTTTATGGTGGTGTTTGTCTTTAGAAGAGTACCATTTATAACGTATAAAGTGGTAACAGCTTTGCTTTATTATTGAATGCTAATATGCTGCACTTTTTGCAGGTACCTTGAGATTATTTTTTTGGTATAGGTGGTATATACATATTCCTGGCCAAAGGTAACAACTGTTTAGTTTCAGTGGATGAGAAGATTATAGTGCTCAAATTGCAGTCGAAAGCAAACTTAGTCAACCACACTTCCTGGATATTGGCTTGGATATCTGCAAAATAAATGATGAAGAGGTGATAGCCCAGCACTGAACCTTGTATAACATTAGTAGTTTCAAGTTTATAGTTACAGAGGTTACCAGCAATTTTTACAACTTAGAAATTGCTGGATATCCAATTTGTTTATATTAAGTTTGTCAATTTTTTTAATAGTGTGAGCATGGGGAATAGTGTTAAAAGCATTGACCAGGCTGAGATAAATAGCATGCATTGAGATACCACAGTCCATGGCCTCTGTATTATTTCCAATTAAGCTTACAAGTTCAGATGAACTGGACCTGTATCTCAAAACTGAACTGATAGGGGTCTAAATCAGTTAAGTTGTCTATGTCCAACTAAATCAATTCTGCTACAATGCACTTCATGACTTTGCATGTAAGGATGGCGAGGCTGTTGTACTTATAATCATCCAGTGCTACAAAGGGGCTACACTTGTACAGGAGAATCATATTTTCTGTTTTAGAGGCATCAAGCCCACATGCTTTGGTCCTTGGATAGACTGAGGCAGAACAATTTAAGTATGAGCTCAGATAGTGAATACTTGGTCCTGATGAAAATAAAGATTGCCATGAAGTCTGGCCCCATAAAATTATTACTTTTAGACTTTCACAAGGATTCTGAGACTTGCTCCAATCTCATTTCATGTGCAACTAAATTTGCATTGATAGCCGAATTGCAATGTCGGTAAGTGAGGTAAAGTTAACACTGCATTTGTCTGCTTTATGTATTAGGTATATCCTTGGGATCAGACTATGTGGTATTAACATGGATAAGCTCAGAATACTGTTGCCATTATTCTTAATTTCCAGAAATAACTGAAAAAAATAGTTGTATTTTCCTTCAGTATCTGTGACAAACACATATTTACAGTTTTTATCAGTATTGTTTACGCCACAACTTTTCCACAAGCAAGTCAGCAGTTTGAAATAAAGTTTGACTCTCTTCTGTTAGTATCTCTCAAAAAAACTACCCTGCTAAAAATCTCCAGCAAAGCATTGCTTTCACTTTTTTAGCCTGTGCAGAGCCAAAAGTCACTACTTTGGGATATCTAGTAACATAGTACATCACCACTAGGATCACTTCCCTGTCATATTCAGGGTACAAAGAGACTTTACAATGTTCATGACATTTTCTGAAATCATTCACACACAGCAGCCAAAGGTATCAAAGTAGCTTTAGCTTTACCTTCTGCCTTGACAACACTTTGCTGCCGCTATGATGTTTTACATTACCCTCTAACATCTTTTGTTATGCTGGTTATGCTGGTCATTAAAAAGTTTGAATAACCGTCCTTTTGTGTACTTTTCATTCAAATGTTCTGAAAAAGTATATTATGAGCTATGGACAGAAGTGCAGTATGGGAAGCAGTGGAAATAGCAGCTGCTGCATCCATTATTCCTCTACCTCTCTTCAGGAGTCCAGTATTTGTACAGCAGTTACTTGTCTCAATGTACTGAGTCTTCTTCAATGTGAGGATCAGGAATTGCCCTATCTATCTTCCTTCAGTTCTCCAAAGTAGGGCATGAGAGTTGTGCCTTTCATAACTCTCTGAATCTTTCCAGTCCTCACTAATCTTTCCTCTAATAGAAGTCCAGTACTTTTTAAAAATCATGTTTCAGATTTAGATTCTCATGTATTAACCATTTTTTTACAAGAAATAACTTTTTCCAGAGGACGTCAGGCACTGTCTACCAGATATGGCTCTGGTTAAGATGTAGTGTTACCACCTGTGCCATTATCTGAAGTAGACTCAATACCACCTTCTGCTAGACATGTGAAAATTGGCCTGAACTCATTCCTGCAACCTTTCCCAGGTGATTCCCTTCATGTTTGGCTGAATGCAATCAATGTACACACGCCACTGTATTACCAAAGTCATTAAGTATTAGATCACCTTATAGGATGGCATCAAACACTACTGCCTGTTTGAATCCATGCCCCCTTCCAAATCCAGATGAACCCAAACTAATGGTACCTGAAATGCTGCACCTCCCATAGTCCTAACAGAGAGAACTGCCAGGGCAGGTGATGTTTTCCTCCAGCAAATCTAGGCTTAACAATAGTTACATCTGATGCTGTATCACTATTAGTAATGGCTTCTCTATCCTCCATGAATATAACATACATAAACTGGTGATAATATGTAGCAGCCACATTTTAAGATAAACAACTTCCAACATGTTACTACTTTCATTAACTCCCTCACATGGTTTTTGATTCTAAAATGAAGTGTGGACATTTGGAATGTACACGCTCCATATTGTCATATTGGAAATATTTTAGTTCATGACTTTGCATTTTACTTGAAACAATGTTTTCTCTTTTGTTCTTGCAATTTGATGTGAAGGTTTAGACTGCTCTCCCTTTAAACAGTTCCATCCTGTTGGTTAAACAGGATCACCTTACCCCCATTTCCTCAGCAGTGTTACACTCCTGATCTGCTAACCAGATTCTCATGTACTCGGCCAAGCTAATGAAGGATTGCCCCTCTTAAAGTCTTCTAGCATTCCATAATTAGTGCCATGACATTGACTTACCTATCTATTAAAGTTAGTGCGTGTTTCTGCATTATGATCACACATATTGTGATTTGCCTTCTTGCGTGTTCCCTGAAGTTTGGTGGTAAGCTCCAGGGGTAATTTAAAACAATAGACTAAACAGTTTTTTTTATAATTCATGCTATCCAAATTTGACATTTTTTGACACAACATGTTTTAATGTACCCATGAATGGAGGATTTCAAGGCCTTGTCCATTGTACCTGTCAAGCTGGTGTTAAATATTGACCCTTTCAAATGCCCAAATGAAATGATCAAAGTCACCCTCCTGTATAGTGAGGTAAGAAATATATACTGACCATGTGATTTAAGAATACTCATTTATTTATCTTTGGTGAAGGGCCATCGTCTCTGTCTCGTGCTTTCAGTGCTTTTCTCTTTCAACTTCCATGACCAGGTCATGTTGATGCTTTCTTTCCTCCTCATCAGCTTAATCTCACTCCATTTTCACCTCAAAGTAATATATTCTGTCAGCTGCTTCAAGATCCAGCATTATGTCTCCGTCGCTACTCTCAACAATTCCAAAAGGGTTCTGAAGTCATTTGGCACTGGCCTAAGCTCTTTTCCTCTATGGTCTATACCAATAACTACAACCTGGCTGCTCCAGATTCAGTGGTCTCTGTGTCAGGGGCAGACACGGCTGCCATTTTCTCTCTGGGAATACTGGCGTACAGCGTTCCTTTGATTCTTATTATTCAGCTTCACACTTACATTTTCCTGCAATCCAGAAAGTTCATTTGTACTCAGTGACAAACAAATAAAATGACTCTTGCGCAAGACATCACCAGTTAGTATGTGACTGATCAGGGCTACACATTTTAATTCTTGCATTGCTGCTGCTGTCAATACTTGATGCAGTGGAACAAGCAGTATAAGGTTTGACTCCCACCACTGGTATTAGGTAATATGCAAAGGTATATGGTAAACATGCAGCATACCTCTTAACATTTTTGGCAAAGAATCCAGGATAAAGTCAAAATTAATTATGAGAAAATTTCAAAATCAGGGACACTTTTAAAATATTCCCTAATTTACTTAAAAGTTAACAGAACAATAGGATTTGCATCAACATACATTGAAAGATAATATGTATGAAACTGTAATGTCTGGAATTACTGACTGATTTTAATCTTAACTGATTTATCAGAAAATCAAAAGAGACAGAGCAAAAATATCAAGCAAAATCAGTGATTTTTCTGTAAAATCCGGGACATTTGAGAGATATGATGTGTAATGTTTCTTTAGATAATAATCAGTACCTAAATTATGCAGATCACCTACAAACTGCTCAGCTACAGACCACAGCTAAATATTAAACACTTTCCAAGGTGTCACTAGCATCAGATAGAAACAAGTGCCGTTCAGTGCTTCCTTACCAGCAGTAACAAAATGTAACCCGAATTCTTTTGCGCACACACACACACACACACACACACACACACACACACACACACACACACACACACACACACACACACACACACACACACACAAAGTATGAAAAGAAAATAGAAGGAGCGCACCAGGAGCCACCAAAAGTTGTTTACTGAGCACTTTCGTTTTTTCAAGTAAAACACTTCATCAGAATATACAAGCATATACCTTCATACTTCTGATGAAGTATTTTACTTGAGAAAACGAAAGCGCTCAATAAACAGCATTTGGTGGCTCCTAGTTCGCTCCTTCTATTTTCTTTTCGTGGTTTGGAATATTTTCACACAGTACTTTTCAGTTATGAAGGAATGGAAAATGAAGACTTTCCAGCACCAACTCATTTTTTTCTGAGTTTGCCATATACTGCCAAGAGTAATTTAATAAAACAAGAAACAAATTATTGATATTTTCAAATAGTAGTAATTAGCTCTGAGCCATCCCCATTTAGTGGGTGGATGCCCAAAGTCACTATTCTCTTCATGCTAACTGCCGAATTATAAACATCCAGACTGTGAAGGCTAAAAATAAAGAATAAAACATTTTGAAATGAATTACATACTTTAAAATGCATTTTTTGTAAACAAATGTTATGAAAAAGTTTTCTGGAATACAATATACAATAAAAGGAGAACAGATAGCTATTGTATCTCCTAGTTTAAAGAGAAGCCTGGATGTTAAGAAGGATACAAATTTAGACCAGTTTGGTTATGTACACCCTTCTTTTTTGGCATTCAGTACTGAGTCATGTGAAATCAACATTGTAATTAAAAGTAATTGGAAAATATTGATGGCTCATCCACACACACTTACAAACTGAGGAGCAGTGCCCATTTGAAATCTACATTCAATTCACTTTTAAAGCAAAGGAGTGTGTGAATTGAATCTGAGAAGAGCAGTAGGAATGCATGTTTATAGCTTTTGCAAATTGTGAACTAGACAAACAGTGGCTTGTTTCTGATGTCATTGGATTGAGAAAGATTAACTGTTGCCAGAGAGAGTTATGACTGCAAAATTATATCTACAATGTATGCAGCCACTTGTTAGCCATGTGAAAGTTCTTATGTGAGTAAATCCTCACGAAAATGTTCAAGTAGAATTTATTATTATTATTGTTATTATTATTATATAGACTCAAACCACAATCGGTGTCCTGTATCAACACACATAATGTAGCATTACAATGTGGGAAAGGACTAAAAAGGATCTTGTAGAACTAAGAATTTGAATGGCAATTGTAACTAAATGGGGGGGGGGGGTGGCGTGTGACCACTTGAACTTAAAAAGAAGCATTTACAGGTTAAACCTTTGAACTTAAATGTCACAAGGTATTTTGAATGTAAGCACTGAGAAAATATTCATCTTGTCTGGGATCCATGTACACAAACAGCACACTCATGAGCACTAATTACCACATGCAGCTAGAATGCAGATAATTCTAAAACAATGCCAATATGTGTCAACTTATCTTTCAGATACCGCATGCACACATTTTTTCAAATAACTTTGCAGAATTTATCTATAAATTCCAGCCTTTATGTACTTTCTGGAAGTTGAAGGCAGACTCATTTAAAAACAATTTTGTATTATGCCTTTTTGTGAAAGTTTCATTAAAAGTGAAGAATGCTTAATATGCCTGTTCATTGTTAATGAAAATGAAAAGTTTTTTTTTAATATTGGATGGCACAGTGATGTAGTGGTTAACAAGAAGTTTTCTGGTTCGATTCTTGGCTGGGGTGCCTTCTGGGTGGAGTCTGTATGTCCTCCCTGCATTTGTGTGGGTTTCCTCTGTATACTCTTGTTTTTTCCCATGTTATAAAGACATGCACATCTGGAGCATTTGTCCCTGGCCCTTTGCTGAAAATTGGCTTATTCCAAGTTGGACATTAACAGTAAACAAATGTTGAATACATAAAAAATAAAATAAATAATGTGACTAGTAGAATCTAGATCATGTGGCTATGGTAGAAATGTCTAAAAGTGAATTTTGTTCTGAAGAAGTCTTTCATTAAGAAGAAAAAGTTTTCAGATGTGTATTTCATGTTTTTTTTTACTTTAATTCTAGCTATTATTCTTTTAAGTTTTTTGACTAAAACTGTACTTTATTCTGAATAAAACAGTTTAAGGGCATTGTCATCACACCAGTAATAGGGCTGTGTTTTGGAAAGATCTAGTAGCAGTACACAGACACAAAAGAACAAAATGGAGCAGAAGTTCATTAGATGCTCATTAGCATGACTGAGGTGCAGGTAGAAATAATTATGTTAGTGCTCCCCCTAGTGACCCATAAAATGTTATAGCCCATGCACAGGTGCCTACAAACAAGCACAAACATATATGCACAGTCACCCATACACTGACAGTGAAAGAGAAGTAAGCATGCTGTTACATACACATACACACACAGATGCACACAAGCATTCTGCCAAAAAAAATTCTAAGCTTGTTTCCTGCCTTTCCTGTAACTAGTCTAGTCCAGATACAGATTTGCTGCATCCAGGACTATTTGTAAGCTTCTGAGCCCACCAAGCCTTTCTGTGTTGGAGGGAAGCTTTCTAGCTTATCAGTGGGAGTGGTAAGCACTAGGTAGCCTATGTACCAAAAAAGGAGTGGTTTCTGCCCCAGAAATTGTAGTTCATTGGCCATTTGGCTAGTTTTTTTTTCCATCTATTTCAACTTTCTGATTTAAAATCCCGCATTTGCTGTTGTTTCCCACCTTTCCTATAACTAGTCTAGTATAGATACAGATTTGCTGTATCTAGGACTGTTTGTAAGCTTCTGAGCCCCCCAAGCCTTTCTGCATCAGAGGGAAGCCTTATAGCTTATCAGTGGGAGTGGTAAGCACTAGGCAGCCTATGTACCACAAGAGGAGTGGTTTCTGGCCCAGACATTATAGTTTATTGGCCGTTTGGGCAGTCTTTCAATCTCTTTTACCTTTCTGGTTTAAAAGCCCATGTTTGCGCTTATTTCCCGCCTTTCCTGTAACTAGTCTAGTCCAGATACAGATTTGCTGTATCCAGGACTGTTTGTAAGCTTCTGAGCAGTGCCAAAGTCTGGTCTTCAACTTTTCCCTTGGATCTGCTAGTTCTCTCCTCTGCTGCAATTTTACTAGCTTATTATTCTAGCACTTTACCAGACTTGTTGTAGCAATTATTATAGCACACAAAAGTGCTACCAGCACTAAACGTTCTATAAGGAAACAGTTCCAGTACTTATTATTAATAGCCACCCCTCCAGGCATGTCTAAAGGTCAGTTCCCTGTGCTTTCTCCTATTAACCTGGTGAACTTGGGCATCCTGAGGCAATGTAGCAACTGCCTCATGTACACAGACAACCCTCTTCTCTTACCTCCCAACACTCAGACTTGCGACAGATGCACTTATATATCCAAATTCGAAGCCACGCACTCTCCAGCCAAGGCCAGAAAAGCTGGTCAAGAGGAGAATGTCAACACTTGCACCACACCACATGGAACACATAGCCCTCCAGAAGACACACCAGCACTGCCTTCACATAAAAACACAAACCACACACCCTCCTTCATGGAGGCTCTCAACAAAAATCTACCCAAACAGCAGAGACCTCCAAGGCAGAAATGCATTTGACCACCACAACACAACACTAATCATGAGACACATAACTCTCCTAAACAGGGTGCCATTCAACCAAAGCCCCTAAGGCAAAACAGCATGTCCAGCACACAAGTCATAGGTGACTCAATAGTGAGGCACACTGATGTCCCACTCACTAGGATGAATAAGAAGAAAGTAACAGTCAGCTGCCTGTCAGGTGCCAGGATGCACCGCATAACACATGCACTCAGGTCCCTCAACAGGTACAAATATGACTATGTCATTGTACATGTGGGCGTGAATGACCTGAGAAGTACTTCCCAGGACTAAAAGAAAAGAGACATGGAAGAGCTCTTGGATTATGTAGCCCAGGCGGGTATGATCCTAGCCCTGAGCAGCATCCTACCATCACCCAGAATGATACCACAGTACAAGCAGAAAATGATTGATTTCAACAATAGGTTAAGTTTCTGGAATCATTCTAAGGGGATCCATTATCTGTCTGCCTGGGATGACATGATTGACGGACCGTAATGCTTTGTCAGAGATGGCCTGCATCTGTCATCCCTGGGCTTCCGGATACTGGCCAAGGCTCTTGCCTCCCCTATACTGCATTTTTAGGCAGTGTTAAAAAGACCAAATTACCACCATAACAGCTACAAAAAATGCAATCTGAGGGTCATGCTGCTCAATGCTAGAAGTCTAAATTTCAAAATGCACTCGCTTGAAGCTCTCCTTTAAATGGAGAACATCGACATTTGTGGTGTAACAAAGACCTGGTTCAAGGCAGTAAAAAGCACTCCTGCACTACCAGGCCATAACTCATTCCACACCTTTCGACCCCAGTACTTGGACTGAAGTTCCAAAGGCAGTGGTGTTTCCATATTCATAAAGGATGCGCACACCTCCAGAGAGGTAGCCCAACATAATACATCAGATATACTTCAGGTGCAGCTAGCATTAGGTAAGACAGTGATTCAGGTTGAAGCCTGCTATAGGTCCCCAACCATGTCCCAAGACTCACACTCCATGTTGCTAAGCACCCTGGAGAATATTAGGATCCAACCTAACACTCTCATACTGGGTGATTTCAACTACCCCTCCATTAACTGGGAAAACTACTCATATACCAATACACTTCCCCAAGGTTTCCTGGAATTCATTAATTCCAATGCCCTGGACAAGCTCATTCTTACCCACACTAGAGGTCGCAACATCCTTGACCTTGTCATACTAACATGGGCGACCGTTGCTCTACACCAATAGTCAACTCCTCCCTGGTTAGATCCAACCAGAAACTAATCACCTTGGAAATCCACACCACTCCCACCCTCCCCCAACAAAGGTAACTACCATGAAAAACATCTCCAAAGCTAACTTTGGGCTCCTAAAAACAGAGGTGGCTGACTTCACGGCACCCATGCAAATGGAGAATAATTGCATGACCGCCGAATCATACACCAATGCACTGTACGAACACGTACACAAATGCATGGATCCCGCCATAAACAATAGAACCAAGACAGTCTCCTCCAAAAAAAGGAAGCCAATCTGGTGGTCCCCTGCCATAAACAAACTCTACAACAGAAGGAGAAAACTGATGCAGAATAAGGTGAAGTCCCAAGACTGGAAAAGCTCCCTTATCAGCCTCAACAAAAACTTGAGATCCCTCATCAAATCCTCTAAAGCTAGCTATGAAAACAGAATTGCAGCAGATAGTAAAGACAACCACAAGGCCTTCTATAGTTATGTAAAGAATCTCCATGGCAATTTCCAGATTTCCTCTGAGTTACTGCACAATGACAGATTCAGTGCCAACTTTACCTTTTTCTCCCCTCCCAAAGGACCTGTCACATTAACAGTAAATTGCCAGGCACCCAGTAGTACTGCTGCATAGGTTAAAACAGCACTGTCCAAGGCCAAGAATGCAGCTTCTATGGGACCTGCAAATATCTCTGGCTGTGTGCTACATGAACTACAGAGTGAACTGGCACTTCACCTGTGTGCCCTGTTCAATCACAGCCTCACCTCAGGCTTTGTCCCTACTGAATTGCACACTGCTACAGTCATTCCTCTCCAGAAAGGAGGAGTGACTACAGACCCTGGGAACTAATGCCCCATTAGCCTAATGAGTCTGATATCAAAAGCTATGGAAAACATCATCATGGACCTAATAAACAAGGATATAGGGAATCTCCAAACTCTGGATCCCATACAGTTTGGTTTTGTGGAGGGTAGATCATGCCTGCTCAACTTGGTCGACTTCTCTGAGTCAGTCACCAGAGCTGTGGATGAAGGCAAGGTGGTACACACAGCCTACTTTGATCTGCCAAGGCCTTTGATACCATTCCCCACTCAGGAATCATAGAAAAACTCACTAAGCTAGACATCAACCCCTATATCACTAGGCGGGTTGGAAACTGGCTCACAGATAGAACTCACAGTGTGAAAGGAGCTGACTCCAAGTCAGACTGCCAACAAGTCACGAGTGGAGTCTCATAGGGTTCAGTATTGGGTCCTCTCTTGTTTGGTATCTACTTCTCTGAAAGTCCAGGCCAACACAAAGGGAATCTGGCTGACAAACTTTGCAGACAGTTGCAAGTTGGGAGCTATTATTAACTCCCCGAGTGATGTTGACATCCTACAGAAAGGCCTCACTAAGACCAATGACTGGTGTCAGAACAATGGCCTTAAGCTCAATGCTAAAAAATGTGTCATCATTCCCTTTGGAAAAAACCTGGCTCCCATGAATTACCACATTGATGGTAGTCCACTGAACGCAGAAGGCATTATAAGAGATCTGGGAACACAGGTTGACAACAACCTCTCTTTCGACCACCATATTGCCACTGTGGTCAGAAAGTCCTTCTATGTGGCACATCTCATTACTAAGGGTTTTGCATCCAGGAAGAAAGAGGCCATTGTCTCCCTCTACACTTCCCTCATTAGGCCATTCATTGAGTACAATGTCCCATTTGGCATGTACCTCACCTGATACCTTCAACAACTGGAGAGGCTGCAAAAGTATCCCACAAAGAGGATTCTAGGCCTTAAACACTTGTCCTATATGGACAGACTCAAAAAACTCCAACTATTCTCTGTCTCATATCACCTACTTAGAGGCGATCTCTGCTTGACTTATAAAGCCATGTCTGACCCAGCTCTGTTAGAAATGCTACAGCTAAAGAAATCCCAATCCCTCCACACCATATGCTCCAGAGACCTCAGCCTCATTACCACAATCAACAGAACGTGCTGAAGGGACAGGTTCATAACCCGGAGACTGCCCATGCTATGGAATAGACTTCCAATGCATGTCAGAGCACCTCACTGGCCCTCTTCAATAGAAATCTTGATGAGTTGATGGGAAATAGAAAATTTACTGCGGGGATCACTCCGGTGGCTCTACTTGACAGAGGCACTTGAGAATTAAGGTTGGTTGGCACAATGCCGGGGTAATCCTATGAGCTAGGCTTGTAAAGGGTCCAGGGCCATTAGCCTAGTACACACCTATGGACCTATATAGTTTTTTAACTGCTATGATGCTAACAGCTGAGCTTCTGCCGTAGACATGAATAGTGTACTGCAGCAAAATATTGTTTACATTTTTGTCACTTTGCTACACAAATTGTCATTAATTCACTTGACACACTATTCTGATTCCAGCAAAAGGCTTTGGGCAAGGGGATATGTGTAATTTGCAGTAACCATACCCTCAGCGTATCATATTTGCATGCAACTTTCTCCATTGAGATCACTGTAGTACTGCGTGCTGGAGCCTTCTTACGACTATAGCACTACATTGCCTTATAAGATAGCAAGCAATCATGCTAGAAATAGAACTGCATAGTACATTATGCGTTTCTGAACTCTGCTGGATCATTACTATGAACTGAAGTGTTACATTATCAGCCTGAACATGGCAACTCCTTCCATCAAGTCTTTCTGTAACAACACCCCCTTTCCTACTTGACTTATCTATTTATTGAAAAGGGTACGAATGTTTTAAGAAAGTACTTTCAGGGTCTATTAGCACTTGGAAAAAAAAGTTTGATAACACTATATATAACCTGATAACAGTAATATTTCTATTTAATTCACTTACCTGAAAGACTTACGTTTTTTTTTTCTTACCACTATTACTCATATCCTAACCATTGTCAGCAGCTACAACTTAGAACAGAGTTCTCTGATACACTGGTTAAGTGACACAGTGCTTCACTGATTGTTGAGGACTGCTCCAAAATTACAGTCATAAATTGATCTCCTTTTCTCTCTAAATTGCAGCCTCTATACATAACAGGAATGCATATGGGACACACAGAAGCAAGGAATCAACATGATGAAAGTCATAAGATCACAGGATCATAAGACGTTACTAGGCTATCAACCCAGAGGTCATTTCAAGCCTACTCATTCTATCCTGATGTAATACCATAGATACTCTAGCCAATATTAATGACTGCCCATGTCCAGGAGGATTGTGGACACTATCCCTGTTAAGAATTTACAGTGCCCCATCTATTCATCCAAGTTCCTTTTGAACAGTGTCAAAGAGGTGCTCTGTTTCATATGATTTGACAGCATATTCTAAAGATGCTGCAGTCACTGGGAGACAAATATGTCCCTCCAGTATGTCCTATTCAAGTCGCAGGCCATATTTAGGTCCGTGGAATGGGTAGCTCTAGTCCTGTTTGATTTATGGATGTGCAGCAAATTCATTAGATCTGGAACAGAGAGTGCTCTGTAAGTGAAGCATAAGTCTCCCCTAACAAGCCAATATGATACTGGGTATAGTGACAGGGACTTTAATCAGTCTATATAAGGCATGTAGTGGAGTCCTTTGATCTCCTTAATTAGAAACCTTTTGAGACCTCTCCAATTGCTGCAGATGCTTTGTACAGTACATGCCAACAGGGGCGTTATTTTCCATTATGCACCTGAATAGTGAAGAGTATAGATGAGTTATAACCTCCTTTTCCTCTAGAGGTGATGCCTTTGCTAATCAAGTGTGCTATGTAGAATATCTTCCTTGCTACAGGAGACACATGGTGGTCAAAGTTAAGGTCGCTGCCTACTTGAGATCCTAGATATCTTACCACTTCACAAGTACAATGGGTATTGTTGTTAATTTGATAGTGTGAAGGGACATTGTTTTTACCAATGGGAATGATGATGCATTTCTTTTATTCAGTTTAAGACTGTGACTAAGACACCAGTCGTTGATCTGTGTAATAACCTCCTGAAGTATTCTGACATCATTTGGGGATTCAGTAATTGTACCCAGTTTGCAATCATCTGCAAACTTGGTCAGCCACAGTCCCCTAGTTTTGGCCTGAACTTCTAAGAAGTATATACCAAACAGTAAGGGGCCCAGCACTAACCCTTATGGCACCCTGCTGGTGACAGGTCTGCTGCTTGATGTGGAGTCACCCACTTTGATAGTGTGTGGCTGGCTTGTGAGCCAGTTGGCAACCTATCTTACAACACAGGGGTTTACATTCAGTTTGCTAAGTTTATTGGTAATGCCTGAGTGTGGGATTGTGTCAAAGGTTTTTTCCAAGTTGAGGTATGCTGTGTACACAGATATGCCCTTGTCAGTGATCCTGCTCACATTTTTAAAGAAATCCACCAGGTTTAACAAGCAGGATCTGCCCTTGACAAAGTCAAATTGGATCAGATCCAGGGTTTGAAGCTCGTCTATGCGTTTATTTATGAGAGCCATGATGATATGTTCTATGGCTTTACAGATGAAGCTGGTTAGATTATGAGTCTATAATTCTCTGGGACTGTTGTTAAGCCACCTTTGTGGAGGGGAATAACTGTTGCTGTTCTCCATTCTGCAGGACAAAAGCCAGTAGTTAAATTGTGATTTAATAGAGTACTTCATGGTGATGCTAGTTCATGTTTTAGTTTGTTTAGAAGACAGCCTGGGATGCTGTCTGGTACAATAGAGGCTGTATTTTTTGCCTTAGACAAGGGTTTAATGACCTACTGTTTGGATATGTAGACTGGGAGATGGCTGCAGGTTTTTTTATCTCTGTGGGATCAATGTGAGTTATACCATTAGTCACTATTCCGGCACATGCATGGGTCCTACCTTTTAAGCTTCATAGATAGCTGTAAAAGGCCTTATAATTATCCTTGGCTGTGACTGCTAAATTTTTCTCAAAGTTAAGGATTTGACATGCTGTCTTAGTTACTTGTTGAGGCTGAGGAGGGTGCTTTTCCATTGTTGGGGCCTTGCCTAAGTTTTCTTAGACAGCAACTTTTTGCATTTTTTATGTTTGTTGATGCCAGATGTCCACCGGAGTGACTTTTTTTATGTGGTTTTCTGGATTTGATTCTCTCTGAAACAGCTGAGTCTATACAGTTATACAAATGATTCTACAGGGCTTTAGTATAAGCTTTGGTGTAGTTACCACTTCCAGCTTGGGGGTGGGGCTTGGAGTACATTTATACCTTCCCCTAGGAAGGTATAGTTCTCTTTTGTGAAGTTTTTTAGTCTGACTTCACCCTTTGTGAGTTCTGTTGTTAGTGCCAGTTCGAAGGTGACCAATTTGCATTCAGATTTAAGTAATGAGGGTCCGACAGTTGTGGTGATGCATCTGCTTGTCATGTTAGTGAGGACCAGATCTAGTACATTTGTTCCTCTTGTTGGGGTTTGAATAATTTCTTCCAGGGCATTTGAGTTAACAAAGTCAAGGAACTTTTGTGCTAGTGAGTTAGGGCTAGAGTAAGTTTCCCAGTTGATACTGGGATAATTGAAATCCCCCATGACAAGAGTGTTTGGCAATATTTGGATTGACTCTAATTTGGTCAGATAGGCCTCATCTGCGTCATGATGCACAAAGATGGGTCTATATCTAACTATGACTTGTATGTACCCACAGTAATCTAAACTTGGAGTAACTCCATGGAGTTGTCCAGTATAACAAGGTGGGAAGTGAAGTTATCTCTAATATTGATAGAAACACCACCTTCTTTTGTTGTCACACATTTGTTTTGCAGTCTGAAGGTGTGGAAGGCATTGTAGCCTTCCAAGGCCAGGGTACTCTGTGAGGCCTTGAACCAAGTTTCTGTGACTGCACAGACATCTACATCCTCCAGTAATGGAAGTGCTTCTAGGATGTGCAGTTTTTGGTTTAAGCTCCTAGCATTTAGGAGCATAACCCTTATTTTGTAATGGTTGGCAGTTTTCACATCTGCAATTTCGTTTTTGAGACCTTGCCTAAATAAGGCAGTAAGGGGGAAACAAGAGCCATTGCCTGCACTCGAAAGCCTAGTGGTGCCAGGTGCAGACCATCTCTTGCAACACAGCAATATTTGTCAACCATGTCATCCAAGGCTGACAGAAAATGGATTCCCCTTTGAATGACACCAAAAATGTATCCAATTGTTGAACTTGATCGTTTTTTGTTTTTACTGTGGCATGATTCTAGTTGAGGGTAATATGCTGCTAAAGGCTAGGGACATACCGGTCTGGAACACATACATGGAGTGCTCAACCATGTCTCTCTTCATATAGTCCAGTGAGGTACATCTCAGGTCATTCACTCCAACATGAACTATGACAGAGTCATAATGGTACTTGTTGGCGAAAGACCTGAGTGCATGAGTGATCTGACAAATCCCGGCACCTGACAGACAGCTGACTGTGACTTTCTCCTTATCTAACCAGGTGAGTGGGACATCTCTGTGTCTCATTATGGAGTCTGCAGTGACAAGAATATTTGTTTTTTGGGTGTTATGCCTTAAGGGCTTGGTACGTGAGAGACTGGTGTTGCCATGTGTGTTGGCTGCTGCGTGAGCTAATTTAGTTGTAGTGCTAAGATAAAGCAATGTTCTCTTGTTTAGTAAACAGAAAAAAGTATGACATGCATGCCAGTAAATCAGATGTTGATAAATTCTGAATCTGTTAGCAAACAGAAAATGGTGAATGAAACTATTTTCCATTTGGTCAATATTACTGTATTCAATATATTTACTATATACTTAATGTTGGGAGGTACTGTCAGGTATATGACGTCACAACATGTGAGACATACTAATTTAATACTTACTAAAATAAATATTATACAAATCAGAGACTGCATATCCATCCTGAGCATAAGAATCATTCATTATTTAATTCATTTATTTTGTAAATCACTTTTTTTCTAATAAGGTCTGTGGCTGTAGCACACCATATAAAGGTATTAGTAAAATAAAATATAGAGTAAACTTGTCTTCCCCAGTTACAGCAACAGTTTGTGTTGTATCAGCAACAGTCTTCTAAATATCCATTCAAAGATATCCCCAGTCAAGCTGAGGCATACAATCTAATGTGTCCAGTGTTTGCTTTGTAGGATCTTAATAGTTGACCAAGCCTGGGACAAGTCTTGTGGGAGTAATAATGGAGTTATAAACAAAACTTTCCTAAACCAGCTCAATGGTGTCCTCTAAGCTTGAAGGATCAGTATTTATCCTCTGGAGTGCCTGCTTCTTCATTCTGTGAAGCAGTGTGCCCCCCCCCCCAGCTACTTTGTGCAATAACCACATTTCTATCACTTTTATATGAAGTCTCATCTGTTCATCATAACAAAAGGCTCATGTTTATAGGTAAGGATGGGCACATAGATTGACCACTAAACTGGGAGCTTTGTCCTTTGAATGGGTTCTTGTTTACTCTCACAGTCCAGTACAGTGCTTACAGTATGGTTAACACTGTGTCGCCTCACTGATCAATTTTCCTGTCCTCTCTACCATTATCTGTGAACAACACTTCAAAATAGTCACATTCCTCCACCTTAAAGCAGTCATTTATCCTGATATGCATACAGCAGTTTATTCATTTCATGGAGATTATCTTGACTGCTAATTTTTAAGAGTTTATTTTCATCCTAGCTATTTTATACTCACCAGCAGTCCACTATAGTGCACACTGGAAAAGATGAAGAAATTATGTGCTGCTCCACTAACAAAAAACACAAAGACTTTGAAACACAGAGGTGACATAATATATTTTCTTAGACCAGCATAGTAGTTAAAAGTTTTCAAGCTTTCAGAATAATGAGTTCTTCATTAGGATTTATTAAATTACTCATGTTAGATTTTGTTGTAGTTAGGTGCTATCAATTACACTTGAACTCGTGTAAAGCAAAAAGCAGTGTATCAAAAAGATGGCTCAAACAAGACAATTAGAAAACATAAAAACCATCCTGAGCAAGTAACTGAATCCCACACAAGTGTGCTAGATCCAATACAAATGCCAGTAGTATCCAAAAAATCCAAAGTCAGAAGGCAAGTAAAACAATTTATTAACATAAAACATACGAAAGGTTAAGGGCTTTCATCTCAAGCTGTAAGAGACTTCATCAGCACTTAACCTTTTGTATGGTTTATGTTAATAAATAGTTTTACTTGCTTTTGGTTTTTGGATACTACTGAGATTTGTATTGGATGTAGCACAGTCATGTGGGGTCAGTTACTTGCTTAGGATGGCTTTTTAAGTTTTCTGATAGACTTGAACTCATGCCAACTGTATAGACAGTTTTTTTTAATAGTTTACAGTCTTCAAAGAGCCCTGTAAGGACTGACATTGACATGTTCATGTCTGCTAACACTGTGTCAAGCCAATGTGTTGGAAGTCCTGCCTTATTACGCTAGCCATTTACCATATCAGTCATAATGTCTGTCTCCAATTATGCTTTTCTTCTTATCATGAGTGCAAAATATGATAGCTTGAGCCTTGACGTTGAGGTTCCAAAGTGACCTGGGGTTGGATCTCTGCAATGACTGACTGATTCATTCTATGAGGAGTCCGTGGTAATCACAGCAGTTTATGTCAACAGCACAATTCAAAGATACCGATCCTCTTCCTGTCATTCTTCATGATTGTCCAACTTTTACAACCATATGATGCTGTTGAGTAAATGATGGCTTGACCTAATATGATCTAGTGTAGAACGTAAAAAAGACAAACTTATAAAAACAAAAAACACTGCCACAGAACCTTGCTCCAGCAAATAAACTTCTCCGTACTCAATGGTAAAAGCTGAACGCAAATTTATTATTAAGCGTTTTCGCCTTGCTAAACTAGCTTGGCTTCTTCAGAGATCAAATAACATTAAACAATCAAACAAGCTTAAATACTCTAAGGAAATGATGTCACTAAAAAACGTTTTTTTAAAAGGGAACACATTTTTTAAAAACATTTCAACATATATCAAATATTATTATTATTAATGCAAAACAATAACCCCGGGATTCATGAACCTTGCGCCAGGCGCCAGCATAGCGTCGGCGTTATAACGCCAAATATGGCTGCTTAGCGATTCAGGTATGAATGAATTCCACGTGCACTACCGGCGTGCGCCGGACCGTCCCCGCCCCCGGCGTAGGTATGCAAAACACACTGTGTGCGGTATTGCACCATGCAAATGAGGGCAATAGCGATCCACGAAGTGGAGCAGGCGTAGCGTAAGGGCACGGCAATGTAAACCAAAAAAAACGGTTTACATTTACCCAAACATACCGGAGGAGTAACGGAAGGCTGTCAAAGTCAGGTATCATATAGGTGCAATATGCCAATGTGGAAAGGCACCGAGAATGTCCAAAGAAAATATGCACAAAATGTAAAATATGACATAAATGGCACGTGCGTAGAAAGAACAGCAGACCCCCGGGATGTGTGCACAGAAGTTGTAAAGCAATGAAATAATATGATAATGTCCGAAAAGAGCATTAGAACACAAATCAGCTGCACAGCCACCACACACCATAGTATGTATGTAAAGCTGCAACCCCAGCGCAATGGTTGTCAAGGAGTGGAGGCGGTGTCCGCGCCGTAACCAGGTATTAGTAGTCAATTCCATGCAAATGAGGCAGATAATAGTGAATCGCAAAAGCGCGCCAGCGTAAGGATGGAGCAAACGCGAAGCGGTACTACACCGAGGAGTGGCCTACACGAGATACATGTCAACCACACAGGGTGTGCCACTGTAGGAGGAAGGATATTGAGGACAGCAAATCTGGGCTGTACAATGCACATTACAGCATCATGACTGGCGTGTTAGGAAATAGATGCGCTGACAGTACAGAATGCGCTGCGTACAAATGCATGTGCACGAGGACGACTACGTTCCCGAAACCAGTCATGTGACGGCCTCACCGGCAACAACCAGGGATATAGGAAGGTAATGCGGAGAATACGAGGAAATGCGGAAGCAGTGTAAATGTATCCGTAACGAGCAATTAACACCAATCAATGCAGGAAGGGCAACGCCGGCAGCTGATAAGTCTGCATGCAGACTCCTGCAGAACGGGAAAGGGAGGCATATGAGAGCAAAGATAATAGGGGATGTAGTAGAAATGCAAAGAGCAAAGAACCGAAATAGCACAGCCAAGTACAGAGGTAGCATAACTGCGTCGCAGATAAAATGCATCATATGCCATGTGCGTGCAGGATGCAGTAATGTAAGATGCCAGGCGAAGGCAATGCAGGCAACTGTAATGTTACACTACAGGCAGTACCGTTGCAGCTGCAAGCGTAAAACCACGGAAATAATCCATGGATAGGGCCGCACAGACACACCCAATGACATCACCGGGTATACAGCACAACAGTAATAAATGTGAATGCGCACAACACACAGCGATTTCCCAAACGCCGCACCGTAGGGTGTAAACAGACGGGGAACTTTTAACATGTATATGCTGGGTGCCGCCGTGGCCGTGATGCATAGGTATGTGGCAGAGACAGACGGAGTTGCGGAGGGTGGTGCCGACAACTACCGTGGGCCTCACAGGAGAAGGAGAGTGTTCAGACCAAGGGTGACCTACCAGGGGCTGCGAGACCTGGAGATAGTAGAGTGCTACAGGGTGGACAGGGACACATTACAGCACATAGTGGAGCTGTGCCGGCCGCGCCTGAGAACAAGAGACAACAGAGCGGAGCCCATCCCAGTGGACACAAAGGTATGTGTGAGCTTGCGAATACTGGCTACAGGTACCTTTCAAAGGCCCACCGGGGACATAATGGGCATCTCACAGGCATCAGCATCCAGGGTACTACACCAGTTCCTGGATGCCATGTTACCACATGCCCATGAGCACATAAACTTCCCCACATCTCAGGAGGAGTTGGCTAGCAATATGCACCGCTTCCACCGTGTGGCACAATACCCGGAGGTCCTGGGTGCGATAGACTGTACGCACATAGAAATCAAGTCACCACCTGGGGAGCAGGGTAGACACTACATAAACCGCAAGGGATACCCCTCCATCAATTGCCAGGTCGTGTGCAATGCGCAGGGCATTATCATGGATGTGTGTGCTGGCAGCCCTGGAAGCTACCACGACTCCCATATCTGGCATGCCTCACAGCTGTATCAGGTATTCGCCAGTGGGGACATCACACAAGGTCACCTTGTGGGGATGCTGGCTACGCACTGGAGCCGTGGTTGATGACACCCATCAGAAATGCACACACACACATGCAAGAACGCCATAATGAGGCACACGCACAAACGAGAATAATCATAGAGCGTGTGTTTGCGATCTTGAAATCATGGTTCCGGTGCTTGGATACATCCGGTGGAGCCTTGCAGTACTCTCCAGGCACAAGTGCCCACATATTCATAGTATGTTGTATGCTACACAATATGATTCTGCGGAAACAGCTGCTGCAGGGACATAATGCCGGAGGGCCACCAAGCCCGCCACAACTGCCAGGGCAAGCACAGGCACAGGGCGTGCGGCGCCACGGACACACTGAGCCAGCCCCAGTAGGTAGACAGAGGCGTACCCAATATGCCTACGCCCTGGCAAAGAGGGAACGATAGCACATACTTTGACAGTGTAGGCCCCATGGACTGACACCTCCTGACCTGCACACACAGTAAAATGGACGCCACACAAACATGTCCGCCCGTAATGTGTACCGTATGTGCGGACGTATGTGTGACTCCAACAAAGGCACCGCCAAACACTGCACACCCAATAGTCAGCAGAGCATGGAACGCCAACACCTCAACGCACGCCGGTTCAACAGCACACGGCGTAGCCATATGCTGCCACTATCGCCGCAAGTCGACCACACATGTACGCATTTGCATACACAGATACGGAAATACATATCAGTACACATGTAGAAATATATGTACGCATACACAGATAGAAAGGACAACAGGGTAATACGGAACCCAGGGATGCAAGGTCACAGATAAGTAAGACGCGAAATCACCACATATTAAACATAGTGACCGACAACCCGATCATCCTGGAGGGTGGGCAGGGCAGGTAACGCCAGCCATGGAAATGTTAACCTGCAGCAATACATATCCGCGTGTCGGGATGGTCACCGGTCCACGGTACAGTAACGGGATATGTGTAGGGTCACCACCTGTCCCACGTTGTGAGGGACAGTCCACCTTTGGGCAGTTGTGTCCTGCAAAAACAATGACAAAATGGCAAATGTCCTGAGATTGTAGGACAAAACCATTTCCCATAATTACTTTATTAGTTGCAGAAAACAGTTATTTTGTAGAAGAAACATCTAAATATGATAATAAACAGAATAAGCAACTGTAATGCTACAGCTTTGTATTCCGTCAAAAAAGTGAATCGCTGTCCTCTGTACTGGCCGTGGGTATGTGTTGGCATGCAAAACCTGACGTACCTACTAAAAATGTCCCACCTTGGCCATTTGAAAAGGTGGCAACCCTACATATGTGCGTGTCATATCCATAGGACATGAGTGCGGAGATACACGCCGCCACCGGCGATGCGCCAACGAGGTATTGTGTCCAACCGTCGGTGCGAAGCGGAAAGCATACCAGTGAAGTGTACGACATTATGAGGAACGTACCTCATCTGGTGTGTAAAACAGTGCATGTTCCTCGCAGTTCCTCCAAGTTCCACATTGAAAATGTCTCTCAAACAACCATTGTTAGGAATGTATATAAATGACATCCTGGTAAATAGAATGTACTCATAGTAAGTTAGTAAAGGTTCTTCACTGTAAGTAAATCAGCATATCATAATCAACCTATGACCTACTTAGCTGAAGTTGTCACTATGCCATTACTATGTGTTCCACATTATGCCCATGTGTTTCACATTACTACTGTGTGTGTTCCCCACTCCGGAATAGAAGGTTGACAGCCATGGCGGCAATATGTGTATGTGTGAGGTGAGGTTGTCGTGTGTTCCGCTGTGTGTGTGTAATGTGTGTGCCAGTGTAAACTGTGTATGAAGGTGACATGTCACAGCCGGAGTGTAATAACAGGCGTAGGCATACAGTACAGGAACCATAGGCGTATGTACAGCAGTACCCACAAAGTAGTACCGACATCTCCTCAGTGGCTATGCACGTGGCGACGTAAAATGATGCAAAGCGCAAATGTCCCAAAGTGTACCACAGGGCCATAGCAAACAGGAGATGCAAAGGACGCATGTACAAACCATGACCGTAGGTATGGCGGCCATAACGTACACTCCACACGGTCCGTCGGCAACGTTACACAGCATCAGGCATGTACGGCGAAAATACGAATGTGCCATCCCGGCACCGATCGTGAACAGTCACGGTCCGGTAAATACCGCGGTGTGTTCCACGACCGTGACGTAAGCAAGCGGCACACGAATAGGAGGCTACCGGTAGCATACAGTCCGCCCCAAGTATAGGACCACAATCACCGTAACTATCAGCGACAAAATGCCAATGGATGGTAGGCACGGACGAACATCCGCAGATATATAACCGATGTGAAGGAGGAATACGTGCAGGAAGCACACATGCAGGCGATACCGACAGCAGACGACATCAACAAAACAAACATTCCCGGAACAACACACAGGTAACCCGCAGCTCCCCAAGCACGGATGGAGCACACACACAAGCATATCTGGTATGTATAAATGCAAGACTCACACACCGTACCCGTCACCCACATCCGCAGATATACCCCATTGCACATATCAAAGGGATAACAGCTAAAACAGTAGCAAACACATACAGGCAGTGAATGACAGCGGCATACCCACAACAAGCTCCTGGGAAACACTAGCAGCGGCTCATGCATCCATGCATTCGCTATGTACAGGAAAATAACAGCCATGTAACACATTTGAATGCACAATGCCATCGACAGACGCCGCCAGGACACGGGGACCCACATGTCGAACACAATACCATACCCAACACACACAATGCACGGCTAACACCACAGCGAAATGTACCCGACAACACACATAGCGGATGCAGTCACACAAACATGATACAATACATACCATCCCCACGAAGGTATTGCAAATAAGCAACGGCCACATGAGGAAAGAACCATGGCCTAGTGCCGACGCGTAACGAACGAAAGGAAGGGGGATCACCGCTGATATGCGCATAAGTACACACCGAGGAACAGCTATTGGCCTGATTAACCCACATGCATCAGGCGACGACGAATATAAGGAAGACCCCCTGGATATTCAAACCGTATGTTCATACCGAACGCAGACAAAGTAGACAAAGAGAAAAAGGGGAATAGAGACGAAATCAAAACAAAAGGCCGGAAAGGTATGTCGAACCCACGACATGTACTGGTGTGTAACGCACGATACGTATGACGAATCTGTACAGTATGTGAACGGTGTGTGTAGGTAAAGATACCTGTCCATCAGGCAGAGAGAGGCGAAGGTTGGATATGTAATGCTAAAACGCGCAGCATACCAACAACTGTGGACAACGTGTGCACAGCAGTGGGACAACATGTAAACACCCGCGATAACCCCAGGGCCGGCTTGCCACCCTTTCAAAAGGCCAAAGTGGGAAATCGTCGGGACACACTTCAGATGTTACAGGTGGACACATACCCATGGTCAGTACAAAGGTTAGAACTCTACTCTTTTGCATAATGAAATGTGTAGTCTTGTAGCAGTTCAGTTGCTTATTGTGTGTCTTGTAACAGTTAGGAATGTACATACATAAATAAGTATGTTATGCAACTCTTACATAAGAATGGGATATAGTGATGTCCCACAATCTCAGGACATTTGCCATTTGTGATACATTTGTCAGGACACAACTGCCCAAGGAGGGACTGTCCCTTGCAAAGAGGCACAGGTGGTAACCCTACCCCAGGTCTGCCATAGGGGTGCAAACACAGAACAATGCCACCACCCACGCCGATGTTGGCAGTGGATATCCAACACTGAAGTGCCACAGCAGGATAGGACATTTATGTATAGTGTCACAGCACACATGTGCATGGGCATATACCGTCGATGTCATACGGAATGTGCGCACGACGTGCACCTATCCCACGCAGTAGGGGCGACTATGTCAATTATGTGTAATGCAAAGCTGGCATGATGGATATGTTCACAAATCATAGACAGTATCACAGGCATAGCATGCATGATGGAGCGATGGGCTAATGTTATATACATACACAAGATATGTATGGCCTGCACATATGGGACAATGTAGTAGCAGAATAGGTACCCGAAATGGAGGTAACAGCAAGTGACCATGTCCAAACGTTCCATAGCAGGTGCAATGTGTGCCACAATGATGTCCAGCAGGGCCGTGTGTAAACACATGTGCAATGTACACAGTACTGACACCCCCCCCATGGTAGTGTCCACTGAACGGCAGAACTGGATGCCAACTGTCATGTCTATACAATACGTCCGCTGTGGTGGTACCATGGGTGTGTGTCACCCACCAGCAAGGCAGCTATCACACGACTAGTGACACAGTGTGCCCCTGTGGGATGTGCACAGGACCTATGTCCCACAGCATGGTGTGTGTCCAGTCTGTGGATGTCACACAGACGCCCGGGCTGAGCAATGTGGCATGTGTGCACACATGCAGGACTGCTACTCCCCCCCTGCCCACAGCAAACGCCATGTAGGAGTACTACATGCATCAGTACTGTGGAGAACATGGCCCATGGCAGAGTACATTACACCCCTGTGTTAGTGGCATGCAGGTGAGCACAGATGTGTTACATGACTGTCATTTGCATATGTCAACTGTCTGAGCTGGGTAGAGAGCACAGCATGACTATACTGAGACATGTAACGTTGTATCCATTGTGTAAGGTACACCACACATGTGTCATTGTAACACGGCCTGCGTGTACATGTGTGTATGGCACAGGTACAAGGGCACCCAAGGTATCAGCTAGACATACGGTCCAGAAATGTGTAGTCCTGCACATGTGTACCCACGCTTATGGTGTAATATGGCAACCACAGCACCATGTGGGCCATGTGTGTGTACATCAACCATGTACAACGTGATATGCCTGTATAGGGACAGTATCCATGTGATACACACCGCATGACTGTCAGTATGCAAAGGTGATGTGTATGCACTATGTGTGATGTAACTGATGCAATGATATCTACATGATATATCTGCCACACTGACACCTGTATGGGTGTCAGCAACATGAGCAGGATGAGCTAGAATGCTGCCAGGTATGTAGAAGTGGTACATGTAGGCATGTACAGTACTGTGTGACAGCAGGTAGTGTACGTATGCAAATACTGAGCATGAGGGGCCACATGTCTGAGGAACGTGCAATGCCACACGTCCCTGAAATGTTGTAGTCAGCATGATATGCCTGCACCACTGTGTGAACTGTACAGAAGGCACATGGCGTAACATGCCGATACATAGGGTCCGATGTGATGCTGGATGTGTACACTGTCAATAGCATAAAGTGGAATGGTGCTGAAGGGCAAAGAGCGGATCATGTCTGATGTGATACCCTCTGTACCACCCCAACCACCCATGCAATAATATGACAGGTGGCCAGCATGGGATGTGGTGTGCTGTGGCGCACAGAAGCCCAACAAGGGTGCCAGGAAAGGCATGCAGGTAGTCATTGAGTGTGTGAAGCATGTATGTCAAGATGTGGCCCAGTGCCATACTGAATGGCCCAGTCATGGGTGTAGAGATGCAGCCCCATACGTGCAATGCAGTACCATCCATGTGTAGTGTGATAGATGTGGTAGTGTGGTGGTCAGGGTGCACAACGTACATGAATGGGCTAGCAGTCACTGACGTGTGCTGCTGCAGAGACATGTAACAGCCAGGTTGGCGGGATACAACAACTACGGCGGTTGGAGGTGACATTGGGACTGTGTTCCCAGACATAACATGTGCATGACAGTACTATGTATGTGTCCACAGGGTTAATACAATGTCCAGCCAAGGATTGGAACCCTGCAGTGAGTGAGAGTGTGTATTGTTGGTAGGTACCCCATTGGCAGGCAGGATGCCAGCAACATCTGTGTCGTCAATGCCTGCATGACCGTGGTATGCTGCATTGAATGTGGATGTAGTCAAACAGCAGAGACAAACCACCACACTGCGTGAGGGCCCACACTGCAATGTCTGGCAGTCATGTGTAGGTAGCTAGCTGTGGAGTATGTCATGCACCAGCAGGACACACCATGACTGTCAAGTGACACACAACACACAGGTGAACAAAACTACCGTGCAACAGCCTGCACATGTGCCCATACAGCACGTGTGCATGGAACAGGAATACCACTGTGGCGTCTGTGAAAATGCCAGCACCACCATGTCTCAGTGTGGAATAGCATGGTCCCTACCAGTGTGTAAATGTAGCAGAAGTGCACTGTGATCACTGTTGGCATAGGCACATAGACTGTCCATCGGACGGGTGCCATGCCCTCAACTACCTCTGTCAGTGGATGTCAGTAATACCGGCTGTAGTGTGTATGTACCATGCATGCTGCTATGGTTGTGTGCTTAGGGTGTGGCTAGCAGGGATGGTAAGCATGGATGTTCAGCAAACAGAGAAAGGAGGTGTGTAGGCCTAGCATACAGACACATGGAGGTTTGGTGCATGCTGAGGGTAGTGCAGGTATGGTATGTGTCGTGTAATGTGTCACCCAGCTATGCGTACTGCATGGCCAAGCATGTGTGGGTACGTGGGAGTCCATACTAGGGAAGGTCGTGTTGCTGGCAATACATAGCAGTAGCAACTGTCCCAGGTGCAATGTACAGCATGCCAACCCGACTGGCATGTAACCTGTGGTGTACAGTGTCTGCACTGTCGCGTGTCACAATGTGTGTAGTGGCCACAAACATGGGTATCTGAACATGGACTACCTATGATGCAATGTGTCATGGGAAAATACAGTATGTGTGTAAATCACGGTGTGGTGTGGGAACCACCCACCTGTGTGTGTTGCAGTCCAGGTATGTGACTGGGAGGTATGATCTGTGTACAATCTGGACTGGCAGGTGTGCCGTGTAGGGCATGGAGGCAGGTCCCAGGCACCGTAGAGAAATGACATGTGTGCTGTACTGTGTGTGCAGTGCTACTGTACAGCACAGTGGAGGGTGTAAGCATTGTCACACATCACTGCATGCTGTGCCTACCTGTGACAGCCCTGCCAGAGGCAGACATGTGACACCGCTGCACAGGCAGCATAGCATGAGAAGATGTACATGTGGGCTGCACACCTTAGCCAGATGTCCACACGTCATGTGTGCCACGGTAGTGTGGTTCAACACAACTATCAGACTGGACAAACAGCACATGCCTGCATAACAACAGTATGACCATAGTCAACAGTCCCAGTGACAGAGTAGGCCAATGTAGACTATCCCTGCATGCAGACCAGTGGCTACTGGACACCTGGCTAGACACACACCTGGACGGTTAATCCACCATTGAGCCATCACATGTCCACGTCCATGTGGGCCGTACAATGTCATCACAGGGTGGTCACAATAGCAGGTGGCAAGGCAGACACGGTGTACCAGGTGATGTGTCATGTGTGCATATGTTGAGTAGCACAGCCGTTCACATGTCTGCAACATACTGGTGCACGATGTATACTGTTACATGATGAATGGAACTGCACTGTCACCCACTACAGGGCCAACTGGCACAGGTGTGGTGTGACTGGTGTAACCCATGTTTGCACAGGATACACACTGCTGTTGTAGGCAGCCATGCTGGTGGCCACCAGTGATATATGCAGTGGTCATACAAACATACCGTACACAGTGTTCAGGCAGGAATGTCAATTGTCGTGGACGATGTGCTGCTATGTGAATGTGGGTGTTTGTTGTGAATGTCACACATCCAGAAGACACCATCTGGTGCAGTCATGGTTGTCAACACCGGTACACACATCCACAGCAGTCAGAACCCAGTCCCGACAATGTGTGTCAGTCACCCTTGTACCGTGTGACATATGTGCACATGGCGGAACACCTCCCACTGTCATCTAAGCTGGCTACATGATGGCTGGAATGTGCTGTAGAAATGTACAATGCTGGTAGCCCAATGAAGTACCTGGAATCAGACACAGTACACTATGTCAGCCATGTAAACCATGCACAACAATGACTGCCCAACAGACACAAACAATGCATTGACACATGGAACATGTGCTCATGACAACCCCCACTGAGGTATGTTGCACATATAGATGTACAATTGTCATCTATGGCCATAGCATGGATGCAGACACACATACTCCACAGGTAGTACCATGTGATGTAGGTAGGGGGCATTGCTTGTGTATATGTCACAGTAGATGTACACAGACATGTCCTGCATAGCCGTCATGTAGGGGTAGCTGTGGTATGTCACTACTGGACATGCCCATACAGAGTACCATGTCCCGCAGGAGATGTGTTAGGTGTGTACCACATGTGACATGCTGACAACAATCTGCGATGTGTATGGCTGCCGGTGTACCTGTGTGACAATGTCTGTGATGGGTGCAAAGGCACATAGTATCGTATTGTATGCACACAAGCCCCACATAGCTGCATAGCCTGAACATACAGTACAAGGAGTGTGTGGGATGATAGCAACCCACAGGTGGAGATGGGTATGGACAGCGGCCCACAACCACATGTGTGTGTACGGTGTTCACGTCCATGACACATGAGCATCTGAGAGGCTAGTGTCACAGTTGTACAGGGTCGCATGTACATATGTTCCGCAACATCCCTGTATGTCCCACCACTGGCCTGTGGACCGATGGACAACAAGCAAATGTGCAGGTATGAGATGTGCACAGCACATCACAGATGCCTACCGTAGAACAGGCCTACCATGTAGACATGTGCACAGTAGGTCTGCGCCACCTGCAGTCAAACACGTTAGGTGCCAAACCACACCAATAGTCCGGCCAATGACACAGATGGGCGTGCATGCCTCTGTGTATGTATGTCTGTGAATGGCTCTGGCATAGCAATATAGCCGTGTCACCATTGTGAACAACAATATGAATGGGTCGTATGTGTGAGGGTGCATCATATGTGTATGGTCAGATCGACGATACCATCAGTGGGCCTGCTATGTGAACATCCATGTCCCCATACATGGATACCTCTGCTGAGGCCAACACCACATTCACACAGGGAGGGATGGCGGTGTGTAGTGCAGCAGCAGACATGTGGGTGGCAGCGGGCAATGTATGTACACATATGTGTTACCCACATCAGTTCAGGCAGATATCCATGTGCATGGGATAGCGGTGTGTGTACACATACAACACTGTGTCGATCAACATCCCAGCACATAGCACCTGCCAGGGCTACAGTGTATGCATGGATGTGTGACACCTGCATGCACCACACACACCCTCAACAAGCAGCGTACAGCATACCTCGCTGGAGGACAGTGTCCACACCATGGTGATAAACATGTGGAATGTCCATTTTCACACAGCTATGACAAAAGCAATGGACAGCCACCCTGCCAATACCGTCAGCCCCTGAGTGGGTCACACCCATTGCCATGTATGTGGCATACCCTGCCATATCATGCAGAGATGACCAGCAAGGCTGCATGAGCTATCACAGTCCCACATGGTGCAGTGGACAAAAGGCACTCTCACTATCAACCATACACAGTAGTAATGTGGTGGCGATGCACCCTGTCATGTTACAGGTGCTGTGTGATGCTCTGCACAATGTGTGTGTACATGCTATGCATGGCCTTTCCTGCCAATGTGTCATGGTTACACATTGCTCCATGTCTATCACATACGTAACACAGGTGAGCTGGGGCAAGTTGTCCAGCACCGGTACAGTGCTGTGTGGAAGTACATGGCACAACACATGCATGTGCAGGTGTCCATGTGTATGTGTACAGTGCCGCTGCTGGCGTTCACAATGGACACAGACGTGATGTGTACTGACATATACACAGTGTACAGGTGAACAGTAGCACAGACGTCACATGGGGACATATGCCAACTGATATGGACATAGGTGCAGCCAGGTACACATGTCCATGGCAGGCTAACATCTACATGGTGCGTGCACAGTGTGATGGGGTGGCACACAGATATGATGTGACACCCAGTGCTCAATGGTGTGAAGCCACAACATCGGCTGTGTCACCGCCACGATGCCCTTCACAGATCACTGTGCAGATGTCGTACATGTCATAGCAATGCATTTCCAACAGTATGCCAGCACAGCAGTGTGAATGTGACCTGCCACCATCATTATGTCTTCCAGATAATGCCACATTCCGGCTTCCACCATTTAGCCGACAGGAGGAGGAGGTCATCATACCATACCTCCAGAGTAACTACAACGCCCTGTTTAGCCATGTGCCACAGCAGGCACAAGAACGGCAGGAGATGTGGGAGGAGTTGTGCAGGAGGGTGAACAGCGTGGGCGGAACCAACCGCAGCTACCAACAAATCCGCAGGCACTGCACAGACCTGATCCGGCATGCAAGACAGCTCGCGCTGCAATCGCCAGGCAACAACGTGGGACAGGTGGTGGGCCACCAACACAGCCCCCACTCACAGCTACGGAGGAGCTCCTGGCCAGTCTGGGGACACCCACGGAACAACACGCAGAACCACTTGCGTCCATCGTGGAGGTGGGTGTCTCCCGAGCTATGAGCCTGGAGCTGCATGGTAAGTCAGTGTTGCATGTTTGTATGATAGGCGACGTGGGTGTGGGTGTCATAGTACAACACATGATATAGCAATACATGCCAGGTATATGGCCACACAAGATGCAAACCATTGTATGCTATGTTGTGTTAGCAGACATGTGCATAGCACATGCAACCACACACATGCATGATGTGTCATGCACAGTGCTGACCGTGGAGATAGTAATGGCTAATGTGTATACCTTTGTGTAATGCCTTTACAGGTACGTCTGGCGTGTCGCAAGGCCAAGGGTCTGTTGCAGGTAAGTCTGTTGCCAGTCAAACGCATGTTCTGCTGTATTGATATTCCCCATGTGTCTAGGCATGACATGCTCACCTGTGTGTGCCCCCGTCACGGTATACAGCTCGCACCACCCGACATACACACCACCCATGTACAGTAGATACACCCGTTACCGTAGAGTGGTATGACACCACACAACCAATTGGTGTGTTATGTGCATTCAGCTATGCATACAATGGTGTAGGTGTTACACAATGGCTGCATGTGTAGTATGCATTGGTATGCCAGTGCAGTATGGACACAGTACCACAGAGTGAGCTGTGATCTGTCCAGAGCACAGGTGTTACCAATGTGACCCATGCCCCTGCATCGGGTGCACACGTTGTGACATGGCGCATGCCATGTCCCATGCACGTGGATGTCTGGCTGCAGCATTGTCACACCATGATATGACCTATGCACAACATAGCAGACATACACACTGTCAGCATATCCGTGAGAATGTGACACGTCACACTAGTATGGGTGTATGTCACATGGGCCACCACAGGGCCGTGTGCACAATGTCTACCACACACAATTGTCAATGAGTCAGACAGACAAGGCCATGGTTGATACCTACAGGCATGTTGCCACACAGCACATCCACAGTGGGTACTCACCATTGCACCCTGTACACACATAGTGGGTTCATCAATGTAGTGGACCCCTGGACATCTGATGTAGTACACCAGTGACATGACATTCCTCTCCACAGCTACTACAGGTGCCTCCAATGTCCACCATATATGTGCTGCTGAGCAGCTGAACTGGCTTACAGACATGGCAATGTAATGCGTCCAGGTCACGCATCGCACAGACACATAGCTGTGTCCTGCTACTGTGCAGTGGCACAGAGCCCGCACCACACACCGTACAGCTATGCACACAGCTCACAGCAAACGTACCTACACAGACATCACTGTTACACATACATTGTATCTGTACACTGTACACATAACACTGCACCATGACAGCCATCATGATGTGGTGCATGCGGTGGGACACCATCTTCACACGTCCACATGATACCGCACATGTTTGCGGTGTACATTACATACTGTTGGCAGCCATGTGTACTCCCAACTTGCCCGCGGCCACACGGTGTATCACGCTGATGCATGCAAACTACCATGAATGTGTGTACTGCATGCCTACTAAATGACACCTGCCTGTTGTACTGTCCCCACCAGGGCAGTGTACATACTGCCACTATGAATGTCTGGTCTGCATTCACTGGTCTGTGTTGTGTGAATGCTGCATGCCACCTGCATAATCACATGCATGCTGTGTGTGTGTGTGTGTGTGTGTGTGTGTGTGTGTGTGTGTGTGTGTGTGTGTGTGTGTGTGTGTGTGTGTGTGTGTGTGTGTGTGTGTGTGTGTGTGTGTGTGTGTCTGTATTGTAACCGATGGTATGTCTTTGTATTGACAGGTGCTGTAGATGCGTTCCCCTCCTGCGGTCAATCTGATACTAGTGTCCCCACAGATACTAGTGGTGATGAGCATGTGCATGAGGCACAGGCAGGGTCGTCACAGGCAGAGACTGTGCCACTGGAGAACATCACACATACGTCCCTTTCATCCCTGCACACGGTTCAGATGCCGACACATACCCCAACACCGTTGCCCATAGATGACGGTCAGTCAGCGTCTGTTGTCCCCGAGCAGGAATGTGTGGTGGCTGCAGAAGGTGTGGGGACACACGATGTTGCCAGTGTAAGGACTGGTGCAGTGCCATGCAGGCATGTGGCAGGTGCTGCCCGTAGGGGGAGCACCGCTAGACATACACCTGCCGTCCAGGGTGCAGCAGCTGGTATAACCAGACGCATGTTCCAGACTGTAATGGCGGCGCAGGCACGTGCCGAACAGCAGAACCAGGAGGGGCAGAGGCTGCAGAGGTCCGCAATCCGTACCCTAAATGACAGCATCCAGGCATTGGCGAATGCACAACAGCATCTTGCCGATGTTCTGGATAGGAGATTGGGCGATATGGCTGGTCTCATCGACCGAGGCTTGGCCATCCTTGAGCGTGCGCAGTCCGTGCAGGAACACCAGGTAGGGGTGAGGCATAGGGCACGTGGGCGTGTGCCAGCAACACCACCTGCTGCAGGTCAGCGTGTGCGTGCCACCTCCCATGCCCACACAGACAGTGATGGTAGCAGTAGCACTGCAGCTGCTACCACACCATCCACACCAGGACAGAGCAGGCCACGTGGACGTGGCCCTGGACGGCCCCGTCGTGGGCACGTTTCCAGCAGACATGTGACATCGGAGAGTGGACAGTCTGTACCTCCACCCGGTCATGCCCGTGCGACCCCAGGCAGGCGCGGGTCACTTCGCCGCCGGCAGACACAGTGAGCCGTAACACCTGCACTGTACAGTCAGGGGCTGCCAAGCATACCCCGTGTAGGCATCACAGATGACTGAACTGTGTACACACACACCCACACACAGCAGACACAAGTGTAGGGCTCCACCACACCCACATGCAATCTACATAGTCATGCCCACTCAATGCACTGGCCCTTACACACACACATGATGTCATCCATTGGTACAGCCCATGCCTGTGGCACACATATCACCCTGTGCAAATGATTAAGTCTCTGCCGCATAACTGTGAGCCACACCATCAATGCACGGTTAAGCTGACATATTATGATGCACAGGGTGGACACGATAGTGAGAGGTGTATGTGATACCTGTGTCCGCATAGTACGTGCTGTGTATGTTGTGGTGTGTGTGTATGGCTGGTGACAGGTGTGTATGTGATGTGTGTTGTGCACGGACATCATGCAGCAGACATACCATGCAGGACAGGTGCAGCATTCATTGATATGTGTACACAGTATGTGTGGTGGTTACATGTGTAGCACCATGTCGGTGCAGTTAACCCGTATGATACTGATGGTGTACTTGCACGTGCCTACTGGGAGCACTGTAATTAGTTCCCCACGTGTAGTCGTGGTGTACCCACAGGCATGTCTGGCAAAATCAGCATAGCACAGTTACCCACATCTGGCATGGACCCCTACATAGGTACATAGGCACACATGAACGTGACAGGATATGTGCCCTTCGACATGTGTGGACCTAGCATGACTGTGTGTGGCATCTAACACCCCTCAGGATGGGGATGCCATATCCATCAGTCCCCAGTCCCTGGTCTAGCAGTGACACACAGAGGTTGACTGGTGCATAACTATAGTCACACATCCACACGTCAGTAGCAGTCCTGGACAAAGGCAGTCAGGGCCTTTCCTTCACATGGCCTGGCACTCCTCCCCGTGTTGTAGTGTGTGTCTGGCCGTTACCCTGTTCCCCCAGCACGTCCCACTCATCTTTGGGTTGAGGTGTCTGACAGTCGCTTCTGTGCCCGTGTTCGCATGGGGCCTGGGAGGTGGAATGTGCCCATGTCACCCAGGTCAGACATGGCCGTGTATGTCGGGCACAGATCACCACGGAGCAGCTGTGCTGTGCAGATCCACAGCCAGTGTCCCCTTGGCCGTGCACCTTGTGACACATGTCCTAGCACCGTCATCCCGTCTTGTGGAACCTTTGCGGTCCTTCCGAGTGCTGCAGGCGTCAGGTTAGCTACAGGCCACATGTGCCATTGTACGCAGTCATTGCACTGGTGTGTGATGTGTACAGGGGTACAATGAACACCCCTGATGTGGTTGCCATTCCATCCAGACCAGGAGGCCACAATGGAATGTCTTCACACCCACATTGCCATTGTGTGTGTTGACAGAGGTTGCCAACAGGTGTGGTAGCCATTACCCTGAACATGTCCACCATCTTTAATGGCGTACCACCTACATGTGACATTGGGACGAACATGTTCTTCACACTGGGTAGGGCTGCACCTTCTCTGGCATTTGGTAGCAGGCCATGGCTCTGGCACCAGTCAGCCATGTCTATGACGCCCTAGGTGGATGTTAGGTGTAACATGGGGTGCTGGGTATGTCGGCCCGTGCGTAGTCATCTGCATACCTTGTCTGCTACAATCCCCTATGATTGCATGCACATTGGAAGGTCGGATGCCATATGGCAGGGTGCACAGGAGTGAGCCCTGTGGGCCTCCACTGGGTCCAGATATGAGTGTGACAAAGCACCTTCAGCACCAACCCTGTGTGGTGTGACCTCCAACCTGTGTGAGAAGCATCGGGTGACATATGTCCCCACATGTATGCTGGCGAGCCTTTACATGGGTCCCATGTGTAGTGTGCTCTGAACACTCCCACCAGGTCATGGTACTGTGTGCAAACCCACATATCCCCATCAATGGCCTTGGTGAACACTCCAGACTGGACGAGCATGTTCGGGAGGCAGGATCCGCCCTTGACTATGTAGTTGTGGGTATGTTCCGGTATTGGCTGTACACCGCTATCTGTAACCATGACCACCTGTATGGACCTCCACACAGCTTTGCAGACAACACTTGTCAAGCATATAGGGTGTGGCTGTTGACAGTCCATAGGAGCACTACCCTGGCATAGTGGGACCACAGATGCCATATGGCATCCATTGGGGACATAGCCCATAGTAAGGCTAACATGACACAGTGGCCGCATGTGTGGGCCGAGGGCCTCAAAGAGGATGGGTAGCACACAGCCAGGGAAACCATCGGTGCCCATTGCTGACGTGTCAAACGCCATAGAGATATGGGATCACCCAGGCCATATGACATGTTTGGGAGGATACACTCTGGTGGGATGGATATGTTCCCTGTTGGGCATGTATGCATGGAACATGTCCTGTGGTATGCAGACAATGTCTGTGGGTGCAGTGACTGTTGTACCATTCTGGACCATTTCCAGGCAGGTCTGTGTGCTCCCAACCATGTCCTTACCACAGTTAGGGAAGGCCCTGTGGTTGTCTCATGTGCCCTCTGCAGTACCACTCCCACGAGCGGACCTGGATGTTGGTATGTGGGGCCGTATGGTGACGCCGGTATGAATGGGTGATGGTTTCCCTGGTACTGTCATTGCCCTGCCATGTAGTAGCTCCAACTGTTGATGTACAGGTAGTCAGTGGCTGCGGTCCACCACACCATGTGCCTACCTGTGGTGGACAAGGTCCTGATGTCATCATGTTTGCCTGTTGCAGACATGCATGTGGGTGGTCGGGAAGGCATTGGTAGGCGTTTTCGCGTCTGGCCTCTGTTCAACATTGGCATGGAGGACATGTAGGGTACCACACCGGTCATATGATGTGTGTGGTTTTCTGTGGAGAGGTCATCACTGAGGTCCCCATGCTGGTGTTGGTTACAGTGAGTGGATGACCAGTGGATCCACTATACGGTCTTGCATCACCATTGAGGGCTGTACATCCTGTGTGGGGCATATCCTCACCATGCGTGATGGGCAGAACTGTCAGACATCCCCTGGTATGTATGGTGCATGGCTGTTTAACAGTGGCCAGGTGTGTGAACACCTGGGACTGCTGGCGTACTGTGTTGTGCCATGGGTAATGTTCCCAGGCTATGTATGGGTGGTTCATGTCACCCAAACGGTGCTGTTGTGAGAGCATGCCCACTCACCAGTGTCCTCAGGACATCTGTGAAGGTATCCTGTGTTTGTGAGGGTTGTCTGTAGCATGCAACAAACTGTAGGCCAGTCCTACACATGGTTAATTGCACCTACATATTCCCCGCAGCAACAACAACGTCTGTGGCATGACCGGGTTACTGTTGTGTGGGCGGACACACAGGATGGTCCGCATTCCGCCACCCATGCCGTCGCACCATGTGTATGCATGTCTGATCTGTGCCGACTCTAAGTGTCTGAGCATGCCCAGTAGGCAGCTGTGTAGATAGACACACAGCACAGTGCACACCGCAGCCGTCTGCAGTAATACCTCGGGTGCATGCCTCTATCCCCTACGCAGCCACGTCTGTGGCATGGCCAGGTTTCTGTTGTGTGGCTGGACACACGACGGTCCACATTCGCCACCCATGCCGTCGCAACATGTGTATGCATGTCTGCCCTGTGCCGAGTCTAAGTGTCTGAGCATGCCCAGTATGCAGTGATGTACTGATCAGTAGTTACTTGTTATTCTCGACTGCAGCACTAACGTGTTAGTGTCTGGCGACCTTGGGATGGTAACAGACTGCGTGACTGCGCACTCTGTCCGAACACCCGAGCGCGCATTGCCTTTGCAAATGATACCACTCACGTAGGGGTATGCCTCCTGACAGCGCTCTGCTCAGTAAACTCGGTAGCGCGTTCTGTAAATGCTTCATACTGTAGTGTGTTCATGTAGATAGGCGTAGGTTCGTCCCCCGTCCTTTCCGTGTGTGTGTGTGTGTGTGTGTGTGTCTGTGTGTGTGTGTGTTTCCATCTGCCTCTGCGACTGATTATGCTTTTAGACGCTCCGCAACACATGCCTTGGCTATTGCCAACTATTGTCTTGCGGGTGCCGTCAGCAGCCTACAAGTATGCCTGTGACAGCGCTCTGTTTAGCAAACTCGGTAGCGCGTTCTGTAAATGCTTCATACAGTAGTGTGTTCATGTAGATAGTCGTAGGTTCGTCCCCGTCCCTTCCTTGTGCGTGTGTGTGTGTGTTTCCAGCTGCCTCTGCGACTCCTTATGCTTTTAGACTCTCCGCAACACATGCCTTGCCTACTGCCAACTATAGTCTTCTGACTGGCGTCAGCAGCCTACAAGTATGCCTGTGACAGCGCTCTGTTTAGCAAACTCGGTAGCGCGTTCTGTAAATGCTTCATACAGTAGTGTGTTCATGTAGATAGTCGTAGGTTCGTCCCCGTCCCTTCCGTGTGTGTGTGTGTGTGTGTGTTCCCAGCTGCCTCTGCGACTGATTATGCTTTTAGACGCCCCGCAACACATGCCTTGTCTATTGCCAACTATTGTCTTCTTGACTGACGTCAGCAGCCTACAAGTATGCCTGTGACAGCGCTCTGTTTAGCAAACTCGGTAGCACGTTCTGTAAATGCTTCATACAGTAGTGTGTTCATGTAGATAGTCGTAGGTTCGTCCCCGTCCCTTCCGTGTGTGTGTGTGTGTGTGTGTTTCCAGCTGCCTCTGCGACTGATTATGCTTTTAGACGCTCCGCAACACATGCCTTGGCTATTGCCAACTATTGTCTTGCGGGTGACGTCAGCAGCCTACAAGTATGCCTGTGACAGCGCTCTGTTTAGCAAACTCGGTAGCGCGTTCTGTAAATGCTTCATACAGTAGTGTGTTCATGTGGATAGTCGTAGGTTCGTTCCCCGTCCCTTCCGTGTGTGTGTGTCTGTGTGTGTGTGTGTTTCCAGCTGCGTCTGCGACTGATTATGCTTTTAGACGCTCCGCAACACATGCCTTGGCTATTGCCACCTATTGTCTTCTGGTGGCGTCAGCAGCCTACAAGTATGCCTGTGACAGCGCTCTGTTTAGCAAACTCGGTAGCGCGTTCTGTAAATGCTTCATACAGTAGTGTGTTCATGTAGATAGTCGTAGGTTCGTCCCCGTCCCTTCCGTGTGTGTGTGTGTTTCCAGCTGTCTCTGCGACTGATTATGCTTTTAGACGCTCCGCAACACATGCCTTGGCTATTGCCAACTATTGTCTTGTGGGTGACGTCAGCAGCCTACAAGTATGCCTGTGACAGCGCTCTGTTTAGCAAACTCGGTAGCGCGTTCTGTAAATGCTTCATACAGTAGTGTGTTCATGTGGATAGTCGTAGGTTCGTTCCCCGTCCCTTCCGTGTGTGTGTGTCTCTGTGTGTGTGTGTTTCCAGCTGCGTCTGCGACTGATTATGCTTTTAGACGCTCCGCAACACATGCCTTGGCTATTGCCACCTATTGTCTTGCGGCTGACGTCAGCAGCCTACAAGTATGCCTGTGACAGCGCTCTGTTTAGCAAACTCGGTAGCGCGTTCTGTAAATGCTTCATACAGTAGTGTGTTCATGTAGATAGTCGTGGGTTCGTACCCCGTCCCTTCCGTGTGTGTGTGTGTGTTTCCAGCTGTCTCTGCGACTGATTATGCTTTTAGGCGGCTCCGCAACACATGCCTTGGCTATTGCCACCTATTGTCTTCTTGGTGGCGTCAGCAGCCTACAAGTATGCCTGTGACAGCGCTCTGTTTAGCAAACTCGGTAGCGCGTTCTGTAAATGCTTCATACAGTAGTGTGTTCATGTAGATAGTCGTAGGTTCGTCCCCGTCCCTTCCGTGTGTGTGTGTGTTTCCAGCTGTCTCTGCGACTGATTATGCTTTTAGGCGGCTCCGCAACACATGCCTTGGCTATTGCCAACTATTGTCTTCTGGGTGATGTCAGCAGCCTACAAGTATGCCTGTGACAGCGCTCTGTTTAGCAAACTCGGTGGCAGCGTTCTGTACATGCTTCATACAGTAGTGTGTTCATGTAGATAGTCGTAGGTTCGTCCCCCGTCCCTTCCGTGTGTGTGTGTGTTTCCAGCTGTCTCTGCGACTGATTATGCTTTTAGACGCTCCGCAACACATGCCTTGGCTATTGCCAACTATTGTCTTGCGGGTGATGTCAGCAGCCTACAAGTATGCCTGTGACAGCGCTCTGTTTAGCAAACTTCGGTAGCGCGTTCTGTAAATGCTTCATACAGTAGTGTGTTCATGTAGATAGTCGTAGGTTCGTCCCCCGTCCCTTCCGTGTGTGTGTGTGTGTTTCCAGCTGCCCCTGCGACTGATTATGCTTTTAGGCGGCCGCAACACATGCCTTGGCTATTTCCAAATATTGTCTTGCGGGTGACGTCAGCAGCCTACATGTATGCCTTCGACAGCGCTCACGTCAGTTAACTCGGTAGCGTTGTGTAATTGATTCATACTGTACTGAGTTCATGTAAATAGGCGTAGGTTCATCTGCCGTCCCTTCCGTGTGTGTGTGTGTTTCCGTTGCTTTCGACCATACATCTGAATAAGCAAATTGTTACAGTGTTCACAATCAACAGTGTGATATTTAAAATCATGTTAGGACTCACATTGTTGTTTGTGAACATTCGTAGACATAGCATATTTCCTGCACACGTTGTGGAAACAACGAAAACGTTGCATGTTTTCATGAACTGTTCAAATGTTACGAAGACTTGTGTTGTGTCGAACTACGGTGACTATTCTTGCTGCAGGTTTCCGGTTTGTTTGTGTTGCATACTACAATATCATGTAATACGTGTGTTCATAGTATGCTTTCTGTGATGTTGACATGTGTGTGTTTCGTTAGCAGTGCGTCTCTGCTTTCTATGCTGTGGCTACATCCCCATTGCTCGCATAGAAAGTGACAAATGGAAGTGTAAGGGTGGACATTTAAAGCCTGGATACTTCCATGTTATGTGTAAGTCTCACGGGGCCAGCGGGTGATAGCGCATACATGTCTATGAAGTACCTTTGGATACCATATGCGACCTGTCGTGGACGAAATGTTTATGTTGACTGTTCCATCTACCTATGTGTGACATTGTTTGGGGCCATAGGGTGCCAGCAAGTCTTCCCTGTTCATTGGGTGTTTGCCATGGTGTATTGACATCAATCCTATTAATTCACCGAAGGATGTCTTTCTTTGGTGTCAACGCCATAGTTTGACCATCCTATGTCATTCCCAGCAGACGTGGAGATTATGCCATTGGTATCTTTACACAGGTGACCCATCTGTTCCACTGTATGGAAGCGTGTGATCCCCATAGATGTGCTGGCACATGGTGTGTTGTGTACGCGGTATCTGCCCAGCGGTCTTTCTTTGAATGGGGTGTGTGTACTGTACACCGTATCTGTATTCCCTGGGTTATGCCTTGCAACAGCTGTGGGATTCCCCCAGGTTTGCAGCTATGGGTGCCATCTTGGCCGTACGTTTGTCCATCCATGGGAACTGCCTACTGGACACTAGTATCGGGATGTCAACATTTCACAGCTGCATTCTCCATTTCCGGTGGATGATCGGTATTAGTATTGCGGAGTAACGCATATGCCATGGCCACGTCCGCTTTGCAGGCGGGGCGATGAATCATCTGCCAATCCACACCGACACCCATATATGCATACCCACGATCCCATGTCTGCAACCGTCGACAGTACCCCTTGCACACCCTTCATGTGTGCGGAAATGGGATGTGGGCGTACGTGTATGGATGCAGCAGCCTGGGGAGTCCTATTCATATGTCCTGCATTTCATGGACGGCTGTCATCACCCTTGAAGACACCTGTGGTGCACATATCTACCTGTGCCGTAGTCACGGCTGTCACCTCTTCCGGTTCACACTATGTTGCTCACACTCACTTAAGGAGTAATATTTGGGTCCTGCAATGGACACCGATGTGCATATGTAAAGTTTAGGACATGTTGGACTGTGTCCATTCGGCCAGTGGGTTTGACTGCCGCCGTATGTTCCCCATTCCGGATGTCTGTCCGCCTACCCATATTATGTAGTGCTACGTAACCCGTGTCCTTCCACAATTTACCCATAGGGTGTTACTGTAGTCCTGCAGGTTGGCAACAGCTTTACATAATCCTCACAGGTACCATTGTGAACTATCCGCCACTGAATTGTCAGTATAACACAGGCGGTACATGTAGAACCTATGTATTCATGACAGTATGTCGGTTATGTGTGTGAACTCCATATTTTAGCGATAGTATGGCCTTCCTAGTTGGCGTTGTTGGTGTGCCATTAATATGTGTTCCACAGGTCGCAGGTATGTTCCGCGAGTGGGCGGGTGATCGCCACCTACTTGATAGCACCTCCGCTGCTGTGTAGGCTGGGATTCGCATGGCAGGGTGGATGTCTACGGGGTGTATGTACTGCTGTTTCCATCTTTATGTCCTGTGTCATGCCCTACTACGGCTGTGTGATTCCACCAGGCTTGCTATTATGGGTGCCATCTTGTCCGTCGTTTGTCCATCCTTGGGAAATGCCTACTGGACACTGATGTAGGGCTGAACACATTTCACACATGCCTTTAGCATTACCCTATGGGTGCTTTGCATCCTTACTGGGGACTAAGGCACGTCCTGTACCGCAGCCCTCCCACGGGCGGGACAACGGATTATCAGCCAAACAACACCGAGACCCATTTTGCATACCCAGGATACCAGGGCTGCAACCCCCCACGGTACGCATGACACATCCTTCATGTGTGTGGAACTGGGATATGGACGCACATGTATGGACACGGCAGTCTGGGGACCTCTGTTCATATGTCCTGCATGTCATGGGCAGGTATCATCAACCTTAAACACGCTGGTGGTGCATATGTCTAGCGGTGCCGTAGTCACGGTATGTACTCGGATTGGCTTTTTCGTGCGCATACTGGCAAACAAGTCAGAATTTTTGGAGTCCTACAATGGACACCGATGTGCATTTGTAAAGTGTAGAACGTGTTTGACTGTCCCCATCTGGCCAGTGGTATTGACTGCCGCTGTATGTTCCCCAGTCGTGGATGTCTGCTTGACTACCCATCGTTTGTATGACATGGCCTATCTATATCCACGTGCCAGTATGCGTAAATACAGCAAACCTTGCGTCCTGCCCATCTTCATAAACGACATTATGGAACATATATCGGCTGAAACAGACACTGTCAAATACGATAGACTCCACAGTGAAAGGATACTGAGCTCTATCAACTACTAACATGGGGCACCGTCGGAGTACGGATGTCATGACATAGCCGTTCCTAATTCACTTCCTTCAGAGTCGGTTTAAAGCGAATTAATCAATAAACCTGCTCATAGTTAGGTGGACAGTGCTCCAAGTCTTGATTATAACGTGACATATACATATCAGTGTTGCATGCCTTACTTCATGGAAACAATAATACGGCAACAATGTGTTAATATATCTACAATATTGGTAAATACAATCAGTATCCGGACACATAGTTGATAATTGGTGAGAGTGCACCTTAGAATGTAGTGTGTTGATCAGGTTATTGTATATCGATGTGTATATTAGTAGCATTACGATAACAAAGCATGGAATCAATAGGTACTATTTAAGCATATATTTGACAATTATGAATGTAATCGTGTGGAGGAGACATCCGTAACCTTCCCTGGTTCCACTGGATCACACACGCACACGTACACTCGCATGTCCGGATTGTGGGTTCTGGCGCGCACATGCATATCCGTATTCCGTTTCTATATGTTTACAGTGTCTGTGTGGTTACGTGTTTTGCGTTACTTGTGACTATTCCGGTAACATATGTCTGATCTGGTTGACGGACGTGTGCAGAAAGCACTTACAGCTTTATATATGTAACAGTCTTTGCAGCATGGACGCTTTACGTACACGTGCACATCTATATGTTCTATAGTCAGAATTCCAACGTGACTGCAGTCACGTTTGACTGTTACTGTGACCAGTGCACGTTAGCTGTTCGTTGTCATTAATATGCATACCCGTGGTACCTATGTACATTTACATATCACCCCCGCACACGCGTCACAGGCATCCATTCTCCTGCTGGGAAAGGTGCGGTACTGCATGTTGAACATTCCTAATTCCCGCTCGCTCATGGCCCAGGATGCATATGTCGTCACCACAGGGCTGTTCAGATGACAGCTGCTTATATCCCATATGCATACAGGCCTTCGATTGTCAGGGTGTTGCTGTGGTGCTTTGGGTTTGGTCTTGGTAGCCCACTGTACGGGACCGCCCTGTCCCTGTACGAATGTTAGATGAGTCACATGGGCACGTTTGTCCGTGTCCATGGTACCATGTCACGCCCCCAATTAGTCTTAACCGTGCGCCGATTGGCGGTGTATCCGTTGTAGATCTCGTTATACTAATTGCACACGGGCTGATCGAACTAACCTACTGCCATTACTAACCCTCCGTATGTATGGCCTGTGTCGCAATATTACAAGGGTTTAACATTGCGTGGCGACTTTCACTGAGCCACAGACCTGTCCGTTGCTTTGTTTGGCCCGGTTCGCTGTGCTACACACATTTAACATGGCGTAACAGGTTGAACAGCTCGAACCACGAGGACATCGGGTTGTCCGTCGTTGTCTATTATTGAATGTCTCTGTGGAGTTTGTTTCACAAAGCGACACATTGTCGGCATTGTTAACGGACATCTCGCGCATGCGTCCGCAGCAGCGGGTGGCGTATGTCTGCCTTTGGCGGCGAACAGGCATTATGCTGTGCCATTATGTCTGGGGATATATGGTTTCCTTCCTTACGTAGATGATGTGCCATACTAGCAATGACCCTAGCGATGACCAGCGTCTGGGTGTGGGTACTGCTGTATTACCCACGGGAAGAGTGGCCTTAGGGTAAGTGGTGACCTAGGCAGAGGTTGCCACCGATCGTCACCCGCTACCCCTCCTGGTCTACCTACACCAAATAGAGTCTGGAAAGGTGCCCGAGTAGAGCAACACCCTGGGCGGCTACCTACTTGGCCTATGCCTAAGGCCGGCTATGTGTGTGGTCCCTTGGGCATCGGACTCGGGAACGTGGCACGTCTGCCGTTGGTATGTCCAGCATTACCCACATCCAGCCCCAAGGCAGTCAACACAACATCCATGGGTCCACATGGTGTCCCAGCTGTGCACTCCGGGAACTCTATGGGAATTTAACCCACACTTCGGACAGCTGTGTAATCCTAGCCTCACCTCAGGATACGTACCTGAGTAGTAGCACAGGGCGACTGTGGTCACACTCCACATAGATGGTGCCTCCACTGACCCTGGGTATTACCATACCATTAGTTTGACAAGCCTTATCTGCAAAGCCATGGAGATGGATCATAATGGGACACATAGATGAGGACATAGGGGACCCGCATACTTTGGATACAACCCAGTTTAGCTTGGTCATAGTCAGATCATGCCCTTTACACGTGTTTCACTTTGTAGAATCAGTCACCAAGGCCATTGCTGAGGGTAAACCAGTCCATACAGCCTACCTCAACCCGGCAGTGGCCGTCGACACAATACCCCCCTCGGGTATACTTGATAAACCCGTCATCTTGAACGTAAATCCATACATCGCCATATGGGTTGCAAAGGGGCTAGGTCACAGAACACACATGGCCATAGTTGCTGGCGCCATGTCATACTCACAGCCAGTCACAGGTGGTGTCCCATGGGGCTCAGTCCTGGGTCCACTATTTCCAGCATCTACGTTTCCAATGTACACGCACACACAGCGGGGTTATGGCTGACAATGTTTGCATACGAGTGCAAACGGATGCCAAGGTCAGACACACATCTGACACAGATATCCTTCAGGAGTGCCTCACAGATGTGGATAAGTGGTACCAGAGACATGTCCTACAGCTAAATGCCAGGAAATGCATAGGCATACCCCGGGATGAACAAGGTTACCCGAGCTACCATTTAGGTGGCAGTCCACTGAACACGGAGGGGTTACCAGTGATCTGGGGACACGTGTTGTTGTTAACCGTTCGTTAGACACACATGTTGCTAACATAGTTGGGTAGACCTTCCACATTGCCCACATCATCATGAAGGGATTCACATCTAGATCAGGGAGGTCATTGTCCCCTTGTACTCATCACGCAATAGACGTATGCCTGGGTACAATGGGCCGGTCAGAATGTATCTGACCCAACACCTGCAGCAGCTGGAAAGGCGCCAACAGTTCTTCGACAAGCGGATGCAGGGTCTCAGGTATATGTGTTATACTGACCGACTGAAAGGATTCCAGCTGTATACAGTTGCATACCACTTGCCCAGAGGTGACCCGTGCCTGGCATGCACGGCTAGGTCGAACCAGATCTGATGACTATGCTTCACGTAAATAAGGTAGATCCTCAGAACCACAAGGGCAGCTGGCGTACACCTTGACACTGTCATTAATCGAGCGTGTTGTTGGGACGGATTCATCACCCAGACACTCACTATGCTGTGGAACGACATCCCAGTACATGTGAGGGCAAGCACCTCGCTGGCCTTCTGTTAGTATTTACACTTGGATGTCTGGATTGATTTATTTCTGTAACCTTCTAAATGAATGTTACATTAGCACATTGTGAATCTTTACATTTCGTTGGTCTATTTTACAGTAGTCATATTCACACGGTTTATGTGTATATATTATGGTTCATTCATATTACTAGGTGTCTGCAGTTCTGTTAATATATTGGCACAATCCGTAGGACATATACATGTAGCTTACACAGTCAGACATTTGGAAAACATTTTATGTTGGTTCATGTTTCATATATGTACATATATTTCCATTTTCCGATGAAGACTGTACCTTCGAAGCAATGTCTGTTGTCCTCACTGTGTGGGATGTGTAACCCAAGTAAGGTTTGTTCGCTTGTCTGCCTTTAAGGCATGTAATTAGTACCTAGCACATCTAATGTACCAACCAATTAATGCTTGTAAATGTAGTAGGTTGGACTACATTGTATGTAGTCTGAATAAGTCTGCTTATGAAGCAGGCGAAGTGCTCAATAGACTATGGTGACTGCCTTTAATTCTTGGTGTGCTCTGGTTGGTCACTGACGGTCCCTACAGTACCTCGTCTTTGCTTTGGACTTCATCGGCTGGTTGTCTGTGTTTCTTGTATGGGGAATGTCAACTGTAGTCCCTATGTGTATGACTTGTGTAATGCTTTACTACGGCAGTGTAATTCCACCGGGTTTGCATTTATGTGTGCCATCTTAGTCATACGCTTGTCCATCCATGTGAATTGCCTACTATACACTGGTATGGGGCTGTACACATTTCACACCTGCATTTTGCATTCCCCGGAGTATGGTGTGCATTATGAGCGGAGAGTGACACATGTGCTACGCACACGTCCCTCCCACGGGGCGGGACAAAGGATTGCCTGCGAAACAACACCGAGGCCAGATTCTACATACCCAGACTCCCTTGACTGCAACAGTGGACAGTACCCATTACACATCCTTCATGTGTGCTGCAGTGTGATGTGGACGCAGCTGTATGGACCCGATACCCTGGGTATTTCTGTGCATGTGTGCTGCAGTTCATGGACAGCTATCATCAACATTGAACACGCTTGCGTGCCTATGTGTACCTGTGACGTGGTGGCGACAATTAGATCACATGAGTAATGCAGGAAGCTAGCAGGCATTCTCTGAACAGAATTTTTGGGTCCTACAATGGACACCGATGTGCATATGTCAAGTTAGATGTTGCTGGACTGTGTCCACCTGCCCAGTGCTTTTCACTGCTGGTGTATGTTCCCCAATCGCGGATGTCTGTTTGACTACCCATTCCACATGGTGCTACATAACCGGCTGCGTTAGTACTGTGAACAAATGACATACATCCAAAGATGGTGGTTACCAACTGCTTCATATAAACCTCAGACATCCCAATGGGACATATCCATCACTATATTTCCAATATAACACCACCAGAACATGTTGCTTACCTATGCATTCATGTAACCATGTTGTCTTCGTAGGTGGGAATGCCATAGTTTACACATCCTACGTGACGTTGTGTGTGTGCCATTAGTATGTGTTCCACAGGTCGCACATCTGTTCCGCTGTACGGTAGCGGGTGCTCCTCAGTCTGTTGCTGGCAGACTGAGTGCTGTACGCCGGTGTTGGCACGAGTCCGGCTCTGTATGTGGAATGTCAACTGTGGTCCCTATGTGTATTTCCTGTGTCATGCCTTACCGCGGCTATGTCATTTCCCGGGTTTGCAGTTGTGGGTGCCATCCTGGCCATACGGGTGTCCATCCATGACAATTGCCTACTGGACACTAGTATAGGGCTGTACACATTCCACACCTACATTTAGCATTCTCCGGAGTATGGTTTGCATTATTAGCGGAGAGTAAGGCAGGTGCTACGCACAAATCCCTCCCACAGGGCGGGAAGAAGGATTGCCTGCGAAACAACACCGAGCACAGAGTCTACATACCCAGAATCCCTTGACCGCAACAATTGCCAGTACCCATTACACATCCGTCATGTGTGCGGAAGTGTGATGTGGATGCAGTTCTATGGACCCGGTACCCTGGGTATTTCTGTGCATCTGTGCTGCATTACATGGAGAGCTATCAGCAACATTAAACACGCTTGCGGTGCATATGTGTACCTGTGACTACAATGAGTTCCGTTAGGTGATTAAATAAGGCGGAAGAGCTGTCTTTAGACAAATTTTTGGGTCCTACAATGGACACCACTGTGCATATGTAAAGTGTAGAGCTTGTCGGACTGTGTCCTTGTGAGCATTGGATTTCACTGATACTGTGTGTTCAGGAATCGCGGATGTCTGTTTGACTACCCATTCCACATGGTGCTACATAACCAGCTGATTTAGTACTGTGAACAATTGACATACATCCAAAGATGCTGGTTACCAACTGCTTCATATACACCGCAGACATCCCAATGGGACATATCCGTCACTGTATTTCCAATATAACACCACCGGAACATGTTGCTTACCTATGCATTCATTTAACCATGTTGTCTTCATAGGTGGGAATGCCATAGCTTACATATCCTACTTGACGTTGTGTGTGTGCCATTAGTATGTGTTCCACAGGTCGTACATCTGTTCCGCTGTACGGTAGCGGGTGCTCCTCAGTCTGTTGCTGGCAGACTGAGTGCTGTGTATGCCGGTGTTGGCACGAGAGTCCGGCTCTGTATGTGGAATGTCAACTGTGGTCCCTATGTGTATTTCCTGTGTCATGCCTTACCGCGGCTATGTCATTTACCCGGGTTTGCAGTTGTGGGTGCCATCCTGGCCATACGGGTGTCCATCCATGACAATTGCCTACTGGACACTAGTATAGGGCTGTACACATTCCACACCTACATTTAGCATTCTCCGGAGTATGGTTTGCATTATTAGCGGGGAGTAAGGCAGGTGCTACGCACACATCCCTCCCACAGGGCGGGAGGAAGGATTGCCTGCGAAACAACACCGAGCACAGAGTCTACATACCCAGAATCCCTTGACCGCGACAATTGACAGTACCCATTACACATCCGTCATGTGTGCGGAAGTGTGATGTGGATGCAGTGCTATGGACCCGGTACCCTGGGTATTTCTGTGCATCTGTGCTGCATTACATGGACAGCTATCAGCAACATTAAACACGTTTGCGGTGCATATGTGTACCTGTGACATCAATGAGTTTACTTAAGTGTTGAAAGAATGCGGCATTCCTGTCTTTAGACAAATTTTTGGGTCCTACATTGGACACCACTGTGCATATGTAAAGTGTAGAGCTTGGCGGACTGTGTCCTTGTGAGCAGTGGGTTTCACTGATACTGTGTGTTCAGGAATCGCGGATGTCTGTTGGACTACCCATTCCACATGGTGCTACATAACCAGGTGATTTACTACTGTGGACAAATTACATACATCCAAAGATGCTGGTTAGCAAATGCTCAATTTAAACCGCAGACGTCCCAATGGGACATATCCGTCACTGTATTTCCACTATAACACCACCAGAACATGTTGCTTACCTATGCATTCATTTAACCATGTTGTCTTCATAGGTGGGAAAGCCATAGTTTACATATCCTACTTGACGTTGTGTGTGCCATTAGTATGTGTTCCACAGGTCGCACATCTGTTACACTGTACGGTAGCGGGTGCTCCTCAGTCTGTTGCTGGCAGATTGAGTGCTGTGTACGCCGGTGTTGGCACGATGGTCCTGCTTTGTATGTGGAATGTCAACTGTAGTCCCTATGTGTATTTCCTGTGTTATGCCTTCCCGCGGCTATGTCATTTACCAGGGTTTGCAGTTGTGGGTGCCATTCTGGCCATACGGGTGTCCATCCATGACAATTGCCTACTGGACAGTAGTATGGGGCTGTACACATTACACACCTACATTTAGCATTCTCCGGAGTATGGTTTGCATTATTAGCGGAGACTGAGGCAGGTGATACGCACATCCCTCCCACGGGCGGAGAAAGTATTGCCTGCGAAACAACACCGAGCACAGAGTCTACATACCCAGAATCCCTTGACTGCAACAATTGACAGTACCCATTACACATCTGTCATGTGTGCGGAGGTGTGATGTGGATGCAGTTCTATGGACCCGGTACCCTGGGTATTTCTGTGCATCTGTGCTGCATTACATGGACAGCTATCAGCAACATTACACACGCTTGCGGTGCATATGTGTACCTGTGACGACAATGAGTTCAGGTGCAGCGTTGGAATAACACATTATTCGATTCTTTCCACAATTTTTGGGTCCTACAATGGACACCACTGTGCATATGTAAAGTGTAGAGCTTGTCGGACTGTGTCCTTGTGGGCAGTGGGTACTCTTTTATGCTACCATTTTGATATATATCTGGGTAATGTTTGTCCTGAGATATCAGGACATTTGACATGTGTTCGGTTTATTTACAGGACACGGCTGGACAGAGAGGGCATATCCCTCTCAGGGTGGAACAGGTGTTTACCTTGGAACATATGCATCGGATTTTCAGCGATTACAATGTTTCAGTAATGGTATGTTGCCTAATATACCATCAATGTCATATTTATTACCCCATTTTGCTGCGTAACTCACATTATGTGCTCTCTGCGATTGCATATTGTTCACGTCACCCGTCAAACACGGATCACATGATCTGTTGCTTCAATAATCTCCCATATCCTCTACACGACTGCTACGTACCCTTCTGTCATAACACGTGTGTCTCCTTCCCTGTATCCACTGTAGTGTCTACATTCACTATTTACTCTGCTGTGTGTTCCCCTGACCTATGTTCAGATTTAACAGTATGTGGGTAGGTCTTGACCGATATCACTACTGTTAACAGAAACACAATGTAGTCTGCTCCCTGATCTCCAATAGACACAAAAAGGCAGACACTCCTTACCTGGGCCTCCTGTTTAAGGCTGCACGTTTTCTTCTTGGGATCCAGTTTTCCGCTTTTCAGCCACAGATCAGACAGTAAACAGCCTCTTTACACACAACAATTCAGTCGGAGGTCTTTTCAGTCAAGAAGAACCATTTATGCATATTCTCCGGTACATGTCTAACCAGCCATGCACTCTGACCTGTAGCTTACCAAGGAATTCGGATTACAAGGATCACGATGTGAAATAAGTTGTTACAACCAGACTGTAGTTATCAGTAGACTTTTCTAAGTGACAGCCGATAACACAGGAGGCTCGGGTTCGGACAGTTTTAGTAGTGTACACAGGCAGGCTAAATAATGTACAGTCCAAGTATGGGAGTTTTGTCTGACTCTATACAGTAAGCAGTTTCTTTATATAGTGTTTACAATCAGCATTTGCCCAACTTACTGTCGTGGTCGGTCACAGGGCATTTCCATCACTATGGTCCGCAATAGTCTATACATACGTGGGTGCTGGGCTCGTGCTTTTAAATTGTTTTCTCATGGGAATAACACAGGCTTGCAAGGCACCTTGTACATTACAGTATCCTTTTGTGATTGTAGCTGTTTCAAGGACCCTAGACTGTTACGATACAGTGGACAGTTAATTTCTTGATACGTTGCTTTGTCTGTGTGGTAGGGAGTTGTACTGCTATCTTCCATTGAGCTCACAAGGCCATCCTCCTCTAGGGAAGGAGTGCTGTTATGCATGTACATACATTTATTGTTCTGTAACCCAGCAAATGATTAATGATGACAGACATGAGGCTGCTGTCCTGCTTACTGCCAGGTTCAGAATTCCATCACAGTACAGCTTAGCTTCACCAATTACATGCAGGCTTAGTTCTGCTGCCATATTGTACGGTACAATTCAATACATTATATAGTATTTCGAGTGTAAACTGGAACTTCATATGTGTTTCTATATATTTTACGAACAACATCCATCCAGCCATATGCATGTTGTTCCATCCTTTACCTTGACCGTGTGTATTTGTCCGTCCAGCCACGCTCATCTCCACATGTGATGTCCCAGTTTCCCCTTCTTTGCCTGTAGCACCCTGTTAGGATGTCCTGTGTGTTGGGCACCTGTTCCGCTATATGTGATCGACTTCACTGCAGAGATGATCGTCGATGCGGTGGTCCACCGACCAGACTTGTCCACATGTGTACACTTATGTGCACCGTGTCGTATGCAAACCTAGATGGTTTGGGCGGGTACATACTACATGCGGATGTACACATTCTGCTGACACATTCACATGCAGCCATTTACATATCTGTACCTGCGGTGGGTTGCTGACATGTGGTGCGTATTTGCCAGCGTGGCATTGCCTAACACGAACATCTTACCACAGTTCAGGTATGCACATTGTGTGTGGTTGTATAGCTGCACCACGGATGCTAGCAGGTTTGGGTGCAGGGGTATACATGGGTGTGACTGACATGTACAATGAGGCTATTGTGTAGTACATCCGAATGCATGTGTTCTGCTTCTGGATATTACACTTCATCATACACCATCCGGTGTATGCAACAGAGATGTTGCTGGGTCTGGGATATGTTGCTATGCACATGTTTGCCTGTGTTTGGGGTATCTTGCTTCCTTACTGTTGTTATGTCGGCACAGCTACCCGGCTATGTACTGTCACTACTGCTTGTGACCATTATGGTTGGCACCTTTTCCAATGCCCATGGTGGGGCATGTTATGTGGACACTTCGATATTTGCAGGACTACACATACCCAGGGCTAGTGCAGTAGACAGAACTTCACTTGTTTGCCATACTATGAGCCTATTCTGTTAGCGTTTGGGTTCCTTATTTATTTTCTTATGCCATGTCTGTGTTCCATACCGTAATGTATATGTTTTATGCTACTATTTACATGTATATTGCGGAATTTGCGTGGCAGGGGATCGCAGGTCATTTTCCATTTTACGATTGTTGCAGGGACACCATTGTCCAATCAGGGTCTGTCCATGGCACTTTGGGACAGCAAGTAACCCTGGTGACCATGCCCATGTCGCTGCTGGGGTTTCCACCTTTTCCATTTTCAGATCTGGGATATTTCCGGGACTCACATCTGCCTTTACAGGCCGACACATACAAACGGTCACTATATAGCATAGAAATTCACTTGTTTGCCTAAATAATTTGCTTATTATTGTGGCAATTTCCTTGCTTATTCTGTTTATAGTGTCATTTCGGTATTTCTGTTACAGAAATAACCAATTCATGCTACCATTACATTACATACGGGATATCATTGTGTCCTACATTCGTAGCACATCAGCCATTTCTAATACATTTTTTCGGGACACAACTGTCCATGGACAGACTGCCCCAAACACAGTGGGACAGGTGGTGACCTTAGTCGCTGCTCCTATGTCGGTGCGGCGCTGACATCGAGCTGTACACCTTCTCTGAGTGTAAACACTGACAGTACATTGCGGGACGGCGGCGGTCTTATGCGTATCCTTTGCTCCTTGAACGTGTACACTTATGCCTTGGTGGCTTCTATTTGCTTCTCCGTTGATTTGGAACGGGGACTATGTTGCGTACTGTCCGTGCGTTTCATTCTGCACGGGACCTGGCTGCTGCCATTACTATTGTGGGCGGACCGTGGCTGTCAGCACATTAGGTTGCTCACCTCCTGCCGGCTTTGACACGCCTCCAGACGCATCCTACCTGGGCTCGCTCACGTACACTACGCACGTGTCTGTGATTCCGGTGCACTCTCATTAATATGTATATGGCGCTACTGCGCCGGATATTCCATGCACCGCCGGCGCAGGCCTTACGCCGGCCTTGCGCCGAGCTTCATGAATCCTGGGGTAAATCTTAAACAGTACTATTAGTCAATACTAATTAATCCTATCTCTATATACACCAAAAAAGTGTATATGTATATAAATATTCTACATGACTTTAAAAATCATCAGAAAAATAACCAGTACTAAATATGTTAAGCATAATGATTCATAATGACTGAAAGTCACGAGTAGTAGCTCCTTAATTTTAGAACAGGTAGAATGTTGCAGTTGTCATTTAGACCAGGGGAATGGAAGGCATCAGTTCTAAACTGCCATTCCAATTCTTTCAATTCCAACAATAATGGGAAAGGACCCCCTCTAATAGATGGAAAAATTTGATCTATTGCCATAAAGGAAAAACTGTGTCCTGGAAAATCTATTAAATGCTTTGAAAGAGCATTATTAGCATTTTTTGTTCTCATGGCGTACAAATGCTCGTAAAGTCGGTCACGTAACCTGCGGTCCGTCTTTCCAATATAGAAAGACGGACAGCAGTTGCAAAGCGCAATGTAAACTATTGCTTTACTTTCACAATTCAGGGGCATTCTGATGGTGTATTTTCTGCCCCTTACTGTGAAAGTTTTTTAGTGACATCATTTCCTTAGAGTATTTAAGCTTGTTTGATTGTTTAATGTTATTTGATCTCTGAAGAAGCCAAGCTAGTTTAGCAAGGCGAAAACGCTTAATAATAAATTTGCGTTCAGCTTTTACCATTGAGTACGGAGAAGTTTATTTGCTGGAGCAAGGTTCTGTGGCAGTGTTTTTTGCTAATATGATCTAGATTTAGCTAATTTAGATAATTTGATTTTGACTTAGCTGTGAGCTCCGCTTTCTTTAGAATTATCTTCTGGCAGGGTCTTCCATAATTAAAAGGTCTCAGCAGGGATGTAGACTAAAACAAATCCCCTAGGCAGCAGCTGCATCTATGCAGAAGAAAGGCCTGGCAATCTACTTCTGTATTATGCCATGTAAATTCTATGGAAAAGCACAATAAAATAAGAAACCAACTTCTTTCTTGATGGAGAAGGCATTAAAGTTGTCAATAACCTCAGTCTTGTTGGGTCAGTTATTACTATGGCATTACCAAATAGTGTGGAAATCCAACAGTCTATAAGTATCAGCCGAACACGTATGCAGAGTTTGTTAAACATATTTAAATGTAGCAATGTGTTTCTTCACACTCATTTTAGATACAGTGTTTTAATATTCACTTGGACCTTGAAGAAGAAGTGCATCATCTCTTTGTCATTGGCTAAAAAAGACACATGAAAAATGTCAATGTTGGGGAAAATATTTGTGCAGCTTAGTGTAACAACTACATCTCTTAGAGACTCGTGTGTGTGTGTGTGTGTGTGTGTGTGTGTGTGTGTGTGTGTGTGTGTGTGTGTGTGTGTGTGTGTGTGCGAGCAGGCACACGCATATGCATCTAAAACATTAGATGACTGGGTTATGTCATGCAAAGCAACTAAGTATTCTCCATGTATGTGGCATTACAGTCAGCATTCATTTAGCAGAAACGGTAACAGCTTAAATCAACTAATTTTAACACATTGTGAACATGACTTACATTAGAGACAGACAATCAAGACCAGTTAAATCTAGAAAAAGAAAACAACAAGAATTCTACAGTGGAGATCACAGTCACTTGAGGCTAAGATTATGATATCATCTGCAAACAAGAAAGTGTTATTATACAATTCCTCCTCTAAAACGTGCACGCTGATTGGCCAGCCCAACCAGCGTGCCCGTTGTAAATCCCTCAATATACTAACGGAAAAGGTCACATGCGCCCGGACTTTTTCCGTTAGTATAACACTGTCTCGCTATGTTAAAGAGTTTAACATAGCGACACTTTAAAAAGCAACGCAGATCTCCGTTGCTTTTTAAAGCTGTCTCGCTATGTTAAACTCCTTTAACATAGCGACACAGTAAAAACGGAGATCTTGTGATCTCCGTTGCTTTAAACCTGTCGCTATGTTAAATGAGTTTAACATGGAGACAGCTTTAAAATAAGCAACGGAGATCTCCGTTGCTTATTTTAAACTGTCTCGCTATGTTAAACCCATTTAACATAGCGAATAAGCAACAGAGATCTTGCGTTCTCCGTTGCTTTTGCCAACTCTGATGTACTGCATAGGCATGCACAGTACATCAGAACTGCCACAAAATACCAGACAGCTGCGGAAGGGCAGCAAAGAGGCATTATACAATGCCATTATTTAAGAAAAGTAATTATTTCTTTTCTTAAATAATGTCATTATATAATAACAATAACCACTTCTGGGTGTGGGTAATGCTGGATTTACCCACGGTTGTCTTTGTTTGGTCCCTCGGGCTTCCCCCTCGGGACCAAACCACGCCAACCTTGGGTAAATCCAGCATTACCCACACCCAGGCGTGGGTTATTGCTATAATATTACATACCAAACTGTTGCAGCCAAACCATGGGTGCCTCTTGATATCTAATCCACAAATCCACAAAAATTACAAATTGAAGATGAGACAAAACTAGCCATGATGAGTTCAAACACCTACAAATGAAAATGTTTCACTTAATGCCAAGTAAAGTAGCCAATCTCTGACTCTTTAAATATAGGGACCAAACTGCATGCAGCAGTGGTACTGTGACACTATGATGTTTAAGTCCCCACTAGACAATTTGAGGTACATGGTCATATCTTGTGCGTCTTCTCCTTGTTGGCAAACATACATAGACAGTACTGGCAAAGTCCCATAAGCATGCCAATATCTGAGCAGGAACAAAGAGCTGATCTTCTGTTCCACAACCGTAAAGAATATTAATGTTTTCAAGTTTAAGTTACATTAGAAAGTCTGTTATTTACATTGTTTGAATTCATAGCAGACATGTAATATCAGATGTTTTAATTCATAACAGACATGTAATATTAGTCTGCTCAATTTATCACAAGTTTAAATACATTCCAGTAATATAATCAAAAAACTGAAAACATATTTAGTTATCTCTAAATAGCGTTAGACATCTATAAGTACATGTACTCGTAGTTATATAAAGAAAAGAGCAAAGGGGGAAAATGTGAATGAGCTCTCACAAACTAAAATGCAACTGTTTATCTGTTTGTGCAAATAAAAACTTAATGTAAATACAGTAATACAGTTTAAAGATGCCTATTGAAATATAGCTACCCAGAAGGGCTTGACAAAAAATGCCAAACTTTTTTTGAGGGACACTTAACCCTGGATTCCAAAATAATTTATTCTGGTAAGAAGACACCATGTCACATCATAACAACTCTGTGAATCTTATGAACTCAGTGCAACAGTTGACCTCCAGCAAAAATTGTTTGGGATTTTGGAGGACAGCCTTTTCTACATGGACCAAAATTAAACCAAATGTTTACCACTAGAGGTCAAGTTCTGAAAGTAAGACCACAATGTACAACACTGAGTATATAAAATAAAAAAAACTCTTGCATGTGCATGTAAATAAGGAAGAAGACTGGCATGTTAAGGTCTAAAAAATATTCTGCTTTAAAGCAACAAACACTGTCTTATCATATATAATCATACCTTAAAGTATAATGCCAACTTAATTGTAGAACGGCAGGCAGATAAGAATATGCTCATTAAATAAAAGGGTAACAAAACATTAATAAATGGTGTTATCTGCAAAATTCAATTCAATTGATATATATATATATATATATATATATATATATATATATATATATAGAGAGAGAGAGAGAGAGAGATTGTTTTGTTAAATGCCTACCCACTCCTAACAAGCACTGATATCTTCCTTAAATATGAAATGAGAAACAAGCTTAAAAGCCTCTTCATTTTTCTTGCATAGAAATACACATTAACTTACATTTGGCATGTGATACAATGGTTTATTGTGAATGCAATGAGACTGATATACTCCTAGTAAAACAGCTAATATTCTGTCATTATCATTAATAGATTAATACTAGGCTAACTGCCTTTGGGGAGATCAAACGCTGCGCCTTGTGATTAGAAGGTAAGCACCTTGACCATTATGCCAAACTCCTGAACATATGCTTCATATAATATAGGTTTAAAATTAGCAGTTATTTTTGTCTTTATATTTTACCAACAAAAATGTTACAGAGAAAATATGATAAGCGAAACAGCCAAAAGATCATGACAACCTGAATTTTCACTGTGTATTACCTTAAATATCCTTTAAAGAAGGGAGAAGTAGCATGCACACATGGGAAAAGTGCAAATTACCCCTTGAGGAAATGCATGCAGCTACATGGTGTCTGAATGTCCACTGACTTTTTTATTATTTTTTTATATGCCTTTACTGAATAATTTGGAAATTTCTTGAAAACACTTACATTTTTAAAAAAGTCATACCCATAACATTAAGGCAAGGTGTCTGTGCAGCCTTTCCATATGTTGTTTTGTTTCTTATTCAGGATATTTTGCAGTCACCTTAATAACTATTTACATATTAGAACATGACATGATTTTATATAGGTGAAAGGGGGGAGGGTACATTTAGTGGTAATGTTTTTCTAAGAGGCAAATGATTAGCAAATACTTTTTTTTTGAATTAGCTCTGACTGACACTACATGAAACAGGTACACATGATTTTCTTGCTGATATTCTGAAGTATATAATTCTATGTTGGAGGAATTTGCAATTTTGACAGATGGCGAAACATCCTGTACTTCTTGAAAGACAAGATATCAACATGAGAGAAAGTGACAGTAGTTATAGTTAATGTATGTTGGGTTGTTCAAAAATAATTATGTTGATCCATGAAAAGGAACACATATCTGGCGTCTAGATAAATTTACACCATTTAATAAAGGGCAATGATTTACTGATATATATATATATATATATATATATATATATATATATATATATATATAAACTGATATTCAAAGCTGGGCGTTCTTATTTATCTTGACTAATTTACACAGGATTGAGAATCAAAATCCAACAGTAAGGGAAATGGAATAAAACAATTAAAATTCCTGCACAGGTGGTATTCATGTTTTGATTTTTTTCCCCTTTAAAGGGCACTCTCAGAGAAAACTAATATATCTAACTGACTATGCATAATATTTTTATTATCTTTTGTGACCCATGGGCAAATTGGCCATGCTGGTATAATTTCATGTGTAGTGCTTGAAAGTGGCATGCCATTAATTAGATCATTGAGGCAGCATACAAATGAACACTGTCTGTCATGTCCCTGGAAGTTTAAAATGAGCCTGTAAAAGTAATTTAAATAAGCATCATTTTGTAATTCTGCCTCTGTGTTGTTATTATATACTGATATAGCACACAAATGGATTGCTTGGCTATGCATGCAGTTAACAAAAAGCTGGGGAACCATGCCGTGAACTTTATCTTAACCAAACGCATCTGATAAAAATGTATCATATTTTGCCTATGGCTTTTTCCTTAATAAGCACAATTTATCTCATGTATTGTTCCTACCCACAGTAGGAAATTACGCAAATTCAAATGTGATCTTCATTACTGCTTGTTGTCAGTGACTTATGATTCTTTGTTCTGAAGAACTGCTCGGTCCTGGACATTTCATTAAAGAAGTAAACTTTTTTGTTTGTTTTGTTTTTTAACAGGCATAAAATGCCTTACAGAACTTTATTCAATATATTTAGCAAACCATCATAATACTCTTTTGGTATTTGGTCTTTAAGTAAGAAAAATGTTTTTTGATGAGCTGTTACTTATCAAAAATGTACTCTGCATTAAAAGTCCCTTGATATCATCCTATGTATTTTACAAGAGAGATGCCTTTTTTATTTTTCAAACATTAATATATCTGCCCTCCATATTAACATGCTTATTTACTGATTCTTAGATAGTCTTTAAACGAGGCAGTAGAATAAAACAGTTTACTTTACTGTGCAGTGATTCAGAATATATTTATATGTGAAATAAGACTGGGAAAGATGCAATAATTCTGAGGAGTATAAACATTGCAGTTTTCTCTCTACATATGATGGAGGGAATATGCTTTTATAATTTACATTTACTCATGCAAGCTACATCAGTTTACTTTAATGTTTAGATGGCAGACACAATGAAAATAATTCCTCTACTATAGCTGAATAAGGATTAAATAAATGTGCAGACTTTTAAGAAGCTGTATTCATGTTACAAGCAAACAATGGAATTTGTTTAGAAATAAAACAGAAAAAGAAAAGATCAGTCGCCATCTTCCCAGTGCTGAAACTATTAATCGTGAGATTATTGTATTAATCTGAAATATTATGAATATTCACTGCAGTAAGATACAAAGATGTATATGTGCAGGTTACCCCCTCTCATCTCATTTTTTAGTACCATCATCTTTCCACAGGACTGTACACTTACACTCGCAGTCAGACCTATTAATGCATTACAAAATAAAATATATGCTATAGCTGAATTAACCCATATACACCAATAAACTGCAATTCATGGAATATACAACTCATAATGCATCTTTAAAATAAGGATGTACTAAATCAGACACGCTTTAGGGGTGGGAGATTGGCATAATGGTTAAGGTATTTACCTTATAGATCCAAGATGCAGAGTTTGATTCTCACATGGGGTAACTGGCTAGGCTTAAAATGGTCCATAAGGACAGTTAGACTAGTGCTAACCTATGAAGATGACTCCTGAGTTGCCACAGCAAACAGTATAGATTAATACAATTAATATGCAACTATTGCCCATATTCATAACTGCAGAAACAAATAAATAATAGTTCAGGATGTGTGCATCTTACCCATGTCTTTTTTGTGGAAACTGTAACCCTGACTAGCTTCTAGAAAGAAGAACTGGTCACAATATGAACTGCAGCATATTGATAACAATACTGGGTAGCATGTCCCTTCTTCACCACTAATGAAAAGCAATGTTTTGTACAGCAATGCACTACAAGCAATACCTCATAAACACACACACGCACACACACACACACACACACACACACACACACGCACGCACGCACGCACGCACGCACGCACGCACGCACACACACACACACACACACACACACACACACACACACATTTTTGTATGACCGACCTGAAAAAAATAGCCCTCAAGAGAATTGTACTCAGACTTCTAGCACTTGAATGTTTTTTAATATTTCATTAGCATACAGAGAACCACCGCAGCAATTAGGATGCATGGGTCATGAAGCACATATCCAAGAAATGTAGGGCATGTGGCAGCCTAGAAACAGAAAATTTATGAAACTATATACAACCCCCAATATATCTGACACCCCCAGAGTGCACTGCCCCATCATGATTCTCTAGAGCCCTTCATTAGCAAATCATGCCATGGAAGCATTCATAGAGAAGGTGATTTCAAAACACATTTTATGTGAATAGAACCAGTGTTAGCAGGGCAACAAAACCTGCCTGTTTACAAGATTCTGCTTTTTGTCAATGATATTATGCATCCCAGGTCATGAGCAAGTGATGCCACAAAATAACTCATACTAAAGATGTCTGAATACACACATATCAGGGAAGTTTTGCATATGTGGTGTGGTTGTACAGCAGGGCTTCACCAAATGTATCAAGGTAGCAATACAATGATGTCAGAAGATTAACCAGATGTTTCTGGTTTGCAGTAGGGCATGTTTGTAACCTTGGTCTTTTAGGTTTTATAGATTTCACATTGGAGTAATGAGCCAAGCTCTTAGGGCATATCCAGTGTCACCCACTAGTTGTCTCTGTGGAAAGTCACTCCTCACAAACCATTGGTAAAGGTGGAGGGAACTGCCTGGGTGGCCTGAACACACACTGACACACATGAGCAATGTGTGAGTGCGCACACACACACACACACACACACACACACACACACACACACACACACACACACACACACACACACACACACACACACACATTGTAGATGATAGCCTGTGAATTACAGACCAACAGGCAGTTTACGGAGTGATGCCATTTGTGTTTCATGAACCTCTTTGCCATTTCACCAGGTAGGGACTTTATTTCAATGTGCATGCAGCCTATAGCCCCCAGTACTTCAGTAAAATAGTCTACATCACAGAAGCCCTGGATGTGTTGGCTCTCTCTTCTGGGGTATGTGAGAACCACATATAGTCACTGACATGCTAAAGCATAGCATTTAGCAGGTGACCAGATATAGTAACCAACATGTAAAAGCATAGCATTTAGCAAGTGGCCACATATAGTCACCGACATGCAAAAGCATAGCATTTAGCATGTGGCCACATATAGTCACCGACATGTGAAAGCATAGCATTTAGCAAGTGGAGCAGCATTCTTAAGGCAGATGCCTAAGATATGTCCACAGTGAACCCAGCTGGATGCTGAAAGGTCCCTGTAGGTAATATCCATAAAACCACATATACTTTGTTACCTACTTAGATGTGTGTTCCATGGTTGTCTTCAGTGCTAATGAGTGCACTATGCAGCTGAGCATCATTTATACAGTTTTCTGACATCTTTTTTTACTTCATTAGCATAGAACACAGCATATTATATGACTATTAGCATATGTCTCTGCTGCTCCTTGTTTTTCAGCTGGCTGAGTTGTGTTAGCATATTTACTGAAGTGAACATACTCTGCTCATCCCTGCTCGATTCCACAAATATTTGTTTAGCATGATGTGGCAAAGTTTTATGAATACATCTCAGACTGTTAGCAATTCTTGAAGTGAGAGTGTGAATAAAGTGAGTTATGGTATTTTGAAATGCAGGAAAAGACCAATATTTAATACTCTACTTCCAGGTCTTGTATATTTTTTTCTGCTAAATCTTAACAAAGAATTAATATGCATATTATCTAAAAAAAATCATAAATAGAACTAAAGCATAGTATAGCTTCTGCTCAAGACTATGGTGCAGATTCAATAAAGTCTACATGGTCTGCTAAAACTGTGTGCATGCTTAGTGGCACGACGTTCACACGATAGTGCACTATTTTTTATTCAGTAAGTAGCTCTGCACACCATGTAGAACCAAACAAACTCTGTAAACACTGTGGCATGCTAATTACAGCATAAGCAACTGAACTGTATACTAATCAACCAATTCAAGATAGAGGAGTTATTTAGCAAGCTATAAAGCAACCATGTAGCCTCAGTGCTGATTTCCCTGCAAATTCCAAAACCTATTGGAATACAGCCACAGAACGGAGTCAACACAGAAACAATGTTAGGGACAGCTGTTGCTTTTATTCATGTGTATGTGCAGCTCCATGTCTATGCTGCTGCTTCTACTAATAGAACAAGGCCAAGAAGGAGAATTATTTTTAAACCCCATTTAACTTTTCACAATCTGTATGAGGTGGAAATTATAGAGCACTACAGGGTGGCTAGAGACACACTACAACCTCTGTAGTCTTCAATTGAGAACAAGGGCAAACCAAGGGGAACAAATACCAGTGGAGACTAAGGTATGTGTAGTAGCTAAAGGAACATTGAGAAGCCAATATGGGACATGCTGGGAATGTCACAGGCATCAGCATCCAGGCTCCTCCATCATTTCCTGAATGCTGTGTTACAATATGCCAGTGAGTACATACATTTTTCCCATACACCAAGAAAGAGACAGATCTATGCTGGAATTCTACCCTATAGCAGAGTACACTGACACCTTAGGTGCCATAAACTGTACACATGCAGAAATTAAAGCACCACCTGGGGAACAGGGAAGAGTGTACATAAATAGAAAGGGAAACCACTCCATTAACTGCCAGGTCATGTGTAATGCTAAGTGAATCATTCTAAATGTGTGTGCTGGCCACCCAGGCAGTTTCCACAACTCACATATCTGGTGCAACTGTCAATTGTATGAGATGTTTACTAGGAGGATATCCCACAGGGTTATTTACTGGGGGATGCAGTTTATGCACTGGAACCATGGTTGATGACACCCATTAGAATTGCACACACACCAACTGAAAATTGCTATAATGAAGGACACTTTCAAACAAGAAATATCATTGAGCATGTGTTTGGGCTGCTGAAGCTGTAGTTTGGTGGAGCCCTGTAGTACAATCCCCATACATGTGCTAAAATATTCACCATCTTATGCCATACTTCACAACATTCCTGAGAAAACAGCTTGAGCAGGAAAAGGAGTGGGAAGGGACACACATCCCACCACCACTGGCAAGGTCACCACATCTACACACAGATGAGGAGTCAGAGGGGGATCCAGCAACCACTGTGGGTGTAGACAGAAGTAGATGTGCAAATATAGCCTTGCACTGGGCAGGAGGCAATGGATAGCACACACGCTAACTACCAAAAGGGGTAAAACCTTCATCTTATGCACATACATGCAGTAAAATTGATGCCAGGCAACACTCACAACTTTTACTTACCATTTAATGGCTGTGTAATGCTAGCAACAGACAGAGCCATCCCTGAACTAAAACTACAAATATACAATAAATACAATAAAAAAACTCTCCTGGCAGCTAAAGGACTTCAAGGTAGGAGCAACACCAACACCAAAATAAGAAACCAGAAGTCCAATATCCAACACTTTATTAAGGCAACACAAGTAGAATAAGGCAAGGCAATGCTTTCAAGTATACAACTCTTTTTCAAAGCATGTTAAAGATATTACAACTTCTCTCCTTTTAAATATAGACACCATCCAATCAGAACGGGACAAAATCATATGATATAAATGCAGTCACATAATAAATCACATGATAAGCATTTAAAATATCATACACAAACAAAACATATAAATAATAAATATATGCATACATAAATATATGGTATAAAATATGACAAAATCACCTAACGGGGTTGACAGTTCAGACATGCACCTCACACATATGGATAAATGCATATTTCTATCAAATGCTCATCTGTACTAAAATAAAAAATGTTTGGCTTACCATGTGCAGATGACTCCACACTTGCTAGCGAGGATGGTTCTGGAAGAAGTTAAGCAAAATGTAAGGATACCATCACCACAATAACAATAACACAAGGGGATATTTATTTATTTATTTATTTAACATTTGTTTACCGGGAAAGTCCGACTGGGTCAAGGACCCATTTTCAGTCGAGGCCTGGGAAGAAAAACTCCACATGAATATATGCAGTTAAAACATAGTACATAAGCAAGAGAAAAGCAAGTATTAAAGGATATGCAGAATAAGTTAATTAATACTACATATTAAATACAAATAGGAAGATGCAGTAATAGAAAATGTATAAGATCGATGATATTAAAAAAGAGATGATGCAGTTGCACCTTATATTTTAAGTTCTACAAGAGGGATAGAAGTGTAGAGAGAGCATTAGAAAGAAGGATAGAAAATAGAAGAAAAAATATATTTAGGAGACGTAGAGTAGGATATAAAATGTTTAAGGTGCATAAAGAAGTTAAGTAAGATTTGTAAATAGATAGTGTAAGAGATTCAAGGTAAAGGGGTCAAAGGTGGAAAAAGGAAAGAAACAAGAAGGTGGACAGAGTTCACCTATTAGGGAAAGAGCAGGGCAGTTCTGAGTAGACAGAAAGTATTTTTTTAGGGTGTGCTTGAAGTTATGGACACTATGAATAGTTGTAATGTCTGTTGGCAAAGAGTTCCAGAGCTTAGCATTACTATGAGAATATAGACATTGTCCAGCTTGTTTATTTGAGATATAGACAGAAGTTGTTTTCAGAGGGGAGGGATCTAGGAGGAATATAGGGTTTTAGGACAACCTTGAGTGCAGGGCAACTATCAGGAGAATACAACATTTTATGTACAGCAGACAACTGGACTAGGTCTAGATGGTGTGTGAATTTAAGCCAGCTCAGTTCCTTCAAGGCTAGGCAGTAATGTGAATGGTAAGAATGGCCTGTGATAAACTTAGCGATTCTATGGAAGCAGGATTGGACCTTGTTTTTAAGAGAAAATTGTAAATTGGTGTATAAAGGAGCTGCATATAAGAGAGAGGAAAGCAAAGAGGTACTGGCAAGAGTTTTTTTTTTGGTAGAGTAATCCAGGAAGGATTTTTGTCTATAGAGAGTTCTTAGTTTGATATGCGCTGTTTTAATGCTATTGCACACATGGTGATCAAAGGTTAGTTTATTATCTATGGTAATGACTAGTAGTTTGGCTGTGGTAACTGTTTGGCTTTCTTTGTTATCCAGTGAGTATATTTTGAAATCAGATGAGAATGGTTTTGTTGAAAATAGCAAGATTTTTTTTTTTGTATTTAAGAGAAGCTGAGCTTCTCTCAGCCATGTCTCTATTGAGTTGAAGGAGGATTGGGTTGGTTTGCTGAAGATGCTGAATGTTATTAGAAGAGGAAATTATGGTAGTGTCATCTGCATATTGGATAATGGAGCTAAGGGGTGAAGAGGTATGGAGATTGTTAGTAAAGATATTAAAAAGTAAGGGTCCAAAGATGGATCCTTGTGGTACACCAGTAGTGTTGGTCTGATATTGAGATAGTTTGTTTTGCCATTTAATGCACTGTTGGTGGTTGGATAGGTAGCTTGCAAACCATTGGAGGGATGAAGTGGTGCAGCCAACAACTGATAGCTGATGAAGGAGCTTATTGTGAGATACTGTGCCAAATCCCTTTGAAAAATCCAAAAGTAATACAGAGGTGATCTAATCAGAGTCAATGGATTTGGCTACAGTGTCCATGAAGGAGATTAGGGCAGTGGTGGTGCTATGTGATGGGCGAAAGCCATGTTGAGTAGGGGTAATTAAATTGTTTTGGGTTAGATGGTGAAGCAGTTACTGATACATGCATTTTTCCAGGAGTTTCAACAGAGGAGAGAGAATGGAGATAGGCTGATAATTGAATAATTCACTAGAGCGGCCCCCTTTATGGGGAGATGACAATTTTTTCCAGAGGGTCCTTACCTTACTTTGCATTCTGCTATAGAATAATTTATTAGAATGCTGGCAGGATAAGCAATGGATTCTGCAGTCCATTTTAAGTGTTCAGGAAGGAGAGTGTCAGAAGAGAGAGAGCATGGTTTTAGCTTTTGCAATGTTTTTTGAATAAGAGAGGTAGGAACAGGTTTAAAAGAAAAGGGGATTGAAGAAGTAGCACTAGATAGTTGAGAAGGAGAAGGATGTTTGGTATTTGTACAGTAGACATGGTATAAGGGTGAAGGGGAATCAGATATGGGGCAAGAAGTAGTTGTAGTAACAGGCTTTGTTAACAGTTTGATTTATGTCCATTAACAATACATTTAACTGAAGCTCGGATGACATGTCCATCCCAAGCCCATGTGTAATGAAACATAATGTGTTGTAAACTGTATTAATCTACAAATAGTCCCCCCCCAAAAAAAATATTAAACCAACTAACTATTGCTTTCAGTATTTTATACTATACAATAAATATTTAAACATTGACACATGTAGGCCTGGATCCCCTTCAAAGGATCAAAATTGCAAAACATTGAACCTCTGATCATAGAAGATTAGAGGATCAAAATGTTGCAATATCAAACTTACAAAAAAAAATCTAACAAGTGAAAACTTTTTATTCACGTTTTTTCAGAGGAGGCAAGCCCTCTTGTGCCACCCACACCCCCTGCTACTTAAATATACCAACTCAGAGATCTTACTACAGTGAACAGAATGGTAAAGTTCTCATTCTGCACTGTACGTCAATCTCCATTCATAAGATTCCATATTGTAGCACTTTGAACCTCTGGTCTTCGATGATCAGAGGCCTGGTATTCTGCAATTTTAATCCTTTAAGGGGATCTGCAGGTCTATATGGAAGTTCCTCCTGGGACATACTTGTCCTCCCTGAAACAGCAGTACAAACATCAATCACATGTTCTGGTGCACTTTCCACTGAGCCCTCTGGATCCCTGATAGTGGACAGGAATTCTTCATTTGGTGTCAGTAATAGCTCTGTAACTGCCCCCCCCAGTAGCCAGCTGTCCACAGGCCACTGCAGCTGCTCTCCTCTGGGACAATGCAATCATGTCACTGGCCCTGTGATGCACCTGATCATATGTCTTGCTGCATCCCCCAGCAGCATTGACGTTGTTCACTGTCTGGTTCCAAATCTGCATTTTTCAAGTCCTCTCTCAAGCAGAAAGGCACCATGTTGATAAAAGGCTTGGACATTCACATCATTCTCTGAGTCACTGGGGGGGGGGGGCTTGCAGGGTTGGAAAACTTGGGTGCCATAGTCCTAGTTGACATAAAACAGAAAAGAAGGATACTATATATAAATATCACATAAATAAAAGTCCTGCTTAGATATAAAACATATAATTTTTTCAATATTACCCACTGGAGAAACAAAAAAAAAATGTCCGCTATTCAAATATAAAAAGGGTTATGTAGTTGTAATATATTACAGTCACACAAAAATCAAGGTTTGGTCCAAAGCAAGAATTAACAATAGCAAAGCAAACCTCTGTAAAAACTTGGTTGTACCAACACTGAAATGGAACTTGGCTCCCACCCCCCCCCAAAAACAACAAGCAAATGATGCTGTTATACCAAACAAGGAATAAAACGTCAGTGAATTGTTATATGTGCTTTCAAACAAACTGCCCCAAAACATGTGCGCACATTTACCACAAAACAGTCATTTTTTATGCAATTGCCAGTCACCTCTACCTGTGTCCATCACTCCCCTAGAGGTGTCTATGAGCCATCCTAGAAGGCTAACTCCCCTGTGTTATTAACAATATAGGAGATTTACATTTTACTAAAATAACATAGAAGAGTGCAAGAAGAAACAGTTGTAACAGTAGCACTTGTGATCAAAGTTAATAAGGCTACGCATATAAGAAAGTAAAATGCCCTGAAAAAAAATGCCTATGCCTTCAGTAAGCTTCTAAGATGTGAATAAAAATAAAATTGCTAATGCATATATATATATATATATATATATATATATATATATATATATTCCCCCCTAGTGACAGCTGAGCAAATTCAGTATATAACTGAAAAATGCAGTCATATCTTGTCATGATCCGTATTCTTCTGTTCAGATAAGTCCAAATTAATAGCAATTTTCTTCTGTGTTATCCACATAAATCTCTCCTCACCTTTAGGTTTCCTAGCTACATGTTTACATTTTATAGTGTAGACTCAGGGCCATGAGCATGGTGAATATGCAAATGACGTGTGAACTCATTATAATTGCTAAATCCCAAATTCTTGGCTCAATGTATCAGATGTAAACATAGTGCAGGTACGCCCTCAGTGTTTGTTGCTAATGGGTTGCAACTGTGAATGATTACTGGTAGGGCAAAGGAAAACACAACATCAGTTCAGACTCCCTTACCTCCATTGGGTGTGTCAGCCAGGTTATATATACAAAGTGTAGAAGCAATTGTATAAAGGTTTTAAGTGTAAGTAAGCAGCACACATTTCACAGTTTCTGTTCAGTAATATCCAAACTCCCCTGGATTTGTTGAAAACTGTATATTATTATCATTTAATATTCACATACATTTTTAAGGACAATTATACAAAATGTCTTATGACTGCATGTCTCAGATTACTGCTCAGATAAGAGAAGACTGAACACTGTAAAAAGACAAGACATAGCTGCATTACCACAAACAATAGTGATGAATGATTGTATGATCACTCATTGCACTACATCTTAAAATGACACATACACAAACAACTCAGAAGAGTACAAGTGTCATATGCCTTGTTAACACTGTGGAAGATTATGGACTTGCTTGCATGTACAATGATTTTCTTTCCTGCTGTAAAGAGGAATAAGACATCCTTATTGTGCTTTGTAAGTTCTGGTTTTAGAATTCGAATCCAGACTTGTGTAAAAATTTTTCATGTGTACTAACATTTATTTTATTTTATTTTATTTTATATGATTTTATATATATATATATATATATATATATATATATATATATATATATATAATGTATATCTATACAGACACACACACACACACACATATATATATATATGTATATGTATGTATATATATATATATATATATATATATATATATATATATATTTATATTTATATATATAATACCAGTATTTGCATGGCATGTGACTTAGTGCATACATGGGAAATGGATAAATACAATAAATGTCATGTAATCTATTTCTGTGATAGCCAGTATATAAACTTCACCTGTGTGTGTAGTACATCTGATAAACACAATGATCTACACAGTATATACTCTCTGTAGATCACAGTTTAAGTCCCACATTTTCATTTTAATGATGAAACCTAAGAAATAATACTCACAAGGGTAAAACATGTTAGCTTTACTTCTCACATTTGTGTGTCATTTACTGCCATCGAAACCTGGACTAACGGGCCACACACAAAGCAAACAGAATACCTACATTCAGGATGAAGGCATTCTTGATTTCAAAAAAGTATACACTGTTGTATCTTTTGCTCACTATCACGAAAACCTGCTGAGTAGCATTGCACTGAGGTTTGCAATTCCCCCTAATACCTGCACATGTAGAACACCTGCAGAAAGGAAGCTAGACAACTGCAATTTCAAAACGGATACATTCTCTTAAGTATGTTGGGCACCACTCAAAGAAGATAAGCAGCATTGCATGGCAGTTAACACACAAAAGTTAGTAATGAATATGAAATATCCAACTCTTTTATAACTATTCCAGTGGCAGCAGGTGTACAAGTAGGGTTGCAATACAGATGATACTGGGTTCTCATACAAAAAATTCAAAATATTTTTACTGTTATTCCATTTCACTTTATATTAAAAATCACATGAAATGAAAATATTACTCACTCCCAATTTTATTAAGGGTTATACACTCAATTTTAATAAACATTAAAAAAATTAAACGTAATTATAAATAAGAATATGTATGTATTGCAGGGGAGCTTATATGAATTATTTGTGTGACTGAGGATATACTTACTATTATGTGTCTGTAATTATAATAGTGTTTTCTGGCCTTGGATGGCCTTCCGTCTTCAAGAATACACATACACACATAAATGCATAAGCCAGGACCTTGTTAGGTCACACACGTACATGGTTAACCCCTCAGTCTGACATGTGATAGTATTCATGAGTGTCTCTGAAAAGCCATTCTTCTGTGGCATGGATGAAAAATCGCCACTGTGGAAGAAAATGTTTTGCCTCTTATGCATAGGTTTGAATCCCACAGTGTAAAAAATAATTTTATCAGTGTGTAAATGTGCCAGGTCATTAATAATTTTGTCCCCAGTACATGTCTGAAAAGTTAAGTCACCTAACAGTTACAGCAGCAAACAACCCTCAAACTAATGCCAAGTGTCAGATTAACCTTCCATTTTCAAAAATTGCTTTCTTCTCTGGCATTGTTGCTCTCCACATAACCTCACACAAATGTGGTTGGCATAGTTTTCAGGTTTGCGGACTACCAGTAAATGTGGTAACACACATTGTCAAGAAATCACATTGAACTATTGGGACATTTCTGGTGGTAGAAAGAAAATATGCCCCTTGTAAAGTGCCACAGCAGAAGGCTGTTGTAGGGGGAATATACCAGCTCTCAGTACAAGTCTGAGGCATGGAATAGGCTGTTCAAGGTGGTGTCCAGTGTAACTGGCATGTCATGAACTGCAGAACTGTGTAGGCATCATTTTAATAACCTGAAAAGGCACATATGGGATACACTTAACCAGTGGCTGTATAAGTTCAGAACTGCTGATATCCCACAGTTGTGTAAGTATATTAATAATGAGAATTTATAGCAGATAGAAAGCTGCATATAGGCAGGACTGGTATACATAATGCTCTTCTCTTGTTCTCTTCTCTTTATTCTACAGTCAACAAAGAGATTATGGTGAGTAGAGATGTCCATGCTGAGTGTCTAGAGAGACTGGTGGAAGCAAAGGGTATGCATGTAGCAAAACATAACTATTATTTTAGTTAAAGTATTGCTCTTCTATATAGTAGTAGTAAATTAAGCATGCATATGCTAACTGTCAAATGTAATACTGTAGTTAGATGTTGTAAGTTCAAATACCACAAATTAAAAAATAAATATAAGTGAAATCCTTTAAAATATTCCATAATTTAATTTCAACAGACATGGCATAAATGCCTGACTTTAACTTAATCTGGATAATTTGATCAAGCAACGGGCAATATATATGTGTGTATATATATATATATATATATATATATATATATATATATATATATATATATATATACACACATTGCAAGGAGTACTTTGAACAATCATTACTTGGAGTTTGCAGCTGTTAAGAAGTATACTTAAGTGTAAAAGTGCAGATAAATATAAAATACTTTACTACTGTGATAATGCATTATATGTCACATATGATGGCATTAATGATATCTTTTTTTCCTTACCCCAACCCTTATCTCTCTTTTTTATTTTTTTATGTGCTATCAAAACATTTCTATGTCATCCATCTCTGATAAATCACAAAATGCTTTATAGCACAGAGAGGTAGGCCAACCCGCCTGGCTCAGCCTGCCCCTGTTCTAGCAGCTCCTTCACCAACACACAGCACATCAGGGATCCAAACTGGTAGTACTACTTCTGCTGCCCCCACATCACCTGGTCCCCCACATCAGGCAGCACTACTCCAGCAGCGTGTGCCATTGTACTCTATGGGAGTACCAGCGGATGTGTGGATTTTGTCACCCATAAGGAGTTGACAAGCTTAGTGCATAGGACTGTGCACAGCACCACTGGTGAATGCCTATGCCAGATGAAAAGGATGCTCTCTTTTATGGTTCAGAGGAGAAGTCACCAAATACTCCAACATTTATTACCTATTTTTCTTTCCCAACATTCCACTCTTACGGAAGAAAAATAAACGCCCCATACATAATTCTCCATGTGTCTTTGATTTGGTGCAATTGGCTATACAACATTGTTGTCACCTGTATTTGTTAAGGTGAGTGTCCACATTCATCTAATATTCTGTCCATACTTTCATTTTACTGTTTTGAAGAAGTAGATAGCTATGAGTCTTTCCTATCACCCTCCTGCACATTCCTATATTTTTCCCTTTGTTCTTCCCCCTGCTTGCTCCCCCCATTTCATCACGTTTCTATCTACCCCATTTTAACCCCTTTAATATGGTCAAAAAATAGAGTCATACACCACACACATAAGCAATAAGCATAAGCAATGAAGCCCTTCACTTTTTTCCTCTGTGTTTGTACAGAGTTTGCTATCGTCCACCAATGCCGAGCAACTGTGAACGGCTTTTCCTTGGTGGGTTACCTCTGTGCAGTGCTGCTTAAACAAGCTGAGCTAAGGTAGCACACAGTGAATGTGGAATAAAAAATTATGTTATTGTGCTATAAATACATATTTATAGCTATTAGATACACCTTGATTCGAAACCTGTATCATCAGGGCTCAAAAGGAAATCTGTCAAAATCATTTACACCTGCTGCCACAGAGTCACTTAGGCAGCATGTACATTTCTTACACTCAGTACTATCTATAATTTTATTACTGAAGCAGAGGCTCACTTTTACTCATCATTTAACTTTGTACAGATGGGGAAAGCACTTTGTCATTAATCACACAAACCAGCTGTTCTGTGGTGTGCTATGGAAATTGCACAATAGCATGTATTACTTATATTAACTGTCTTTTTACTCTTCATCCCATGAAAGTACATGTAAAAACACAAACAAAGGGAAGGCACATTTTAAGGAAAGAACACATATTTTCATTGTAGCCATCTGTTACCTGCACATATGCACTTGAAACGTGGTCTCTCAATACTTGTTCTCAAATATATCAACTACATTATAGAAATAAATAAAAATGCTTTCCTATATACCATGGACATCTTTATACTGACAATACATGTTCAGATTTTTCAGTACTTGCAGTAATCTGGACAGCTGTTTGCATATAATTTGCAAAGCTCTCTTTTTAAGATATAGCTGCACATTGGAAACACAACAGCAAATGCTACACTTTGCTCAATCATCAATCTGGTAGCATGCAGATCTCTAATACCTTGATGGTTGTACATGGCTAACTATCCATTTCAGACAGGCCTCCCAACATCTTCTCTCAAACATCCAGTGATGATGTCATCCACTATATATTGTCCTGCAGCATTGCAAAACTCAGACTTCTGAGTTGGTGTTTGTGTTAAGTACTGAGATCCTTAGTCTTTGTACCTTAGGTAGGGGCTCTAATCTCAGTGCAGTCCACTGATATGTGTGTGTCTGTGTTATCACTGCAATCTTATGGAGTACTAGTATTTTGACAGTTGTAGATGCATACACATCCATTTCATTCAGGCCTCCCACTATCTTCTCTCAAACATCAAATGATGAGGGCATCCACTATAAATTGTCCTGCAGCCTTGTAAAAGTCAGACATGTGTCATGGCACTTGTATTAAGTACTGAGTTCTCTAGTGTGTGTTCTTAGGTAGGAGTTTTAATCTCACTGCAATTAACTTGTGTGTGTCAGTTTAGTGAGAAGAGCATAACTGTGTACCCTGCAGTCATCACTACAATCCTATGGAGTACCAATATTTTCACAGTTGTACATACCTACACATTCATTTCATTGAGGCCTCTCAACATCTTCTCTCAAAAATCCAATGATAATGATGTCATCCATTACAAATTGTCCTGCAGCCTTGCAAAAATCAAACTTGTACTGTGGTGATTGTGTTAAGTACAGAGTTCTCTTGCCTGTGTAGGTAGATAGGTAGGGGTTCTGTTCTCACTTCACTCAACTGGTGTGCTTGTGTGTTTCTGTGTTTGTTCACTTGGTTGCCATTAGAAAGATAGCATTTTACACCAGGATGTGGGACACTGCTATTACCCTCTTTTTCTTACCACACACTGCTGATGTTTTCACTTATAATGTGTTGTCCAACACCCTCCAAGTCAAACTTGTATTGTGGTACTTGTGTTAAACACTAAGGTCTTGTCTCTAGTCAGTGTACTTAGGTTGGAGTTCTGTTCTCACTGCAGACAACTGGTATGTGTGTGTGTGTGTGTGTGTGTGTGTGTGTGTGTGTGTGTGTGTGTGTGTGTGTGTGTGTGTGGGTGCACGCGCATGATTGTGTGTGTCTGTGTGTTCACTTGATTGACATTACAGAGAGCATTTTACACCAGCATGTGGAACATGCCTCTGTTTTTTGCTTGCTTATACTATTTACTGCACTTTTTATTGTGTTCTGCTTATTTAATACTGTATTTTAATACTTTAAACTAAACTGTACTGTTTGTATTGCATTTGTCTGCCTTACTGCGCCTGTTAAATTGTATTTAATTGGTGTTTTCACTGTTGCAAAGTAATTATTGCTACTTCTCACTGTTTGCAAAACATCTGTTATGTTTGATCACTTTTCTCACCAAACTGTTTCATTTGCAGTTTAAACATTCATTAGTATCTCCTTGCTGTTTTTCTGCTGCTTAAAACATTTTTAGTATCACACTGCTGTTTTTCTGCTGTTTAAAACATTTTCAGTGTTTCTCCACCTAAATTAATGTAGCTAGTCGCTGTAGCATAATCTAAATACAGGTTTGCTGCATCTGTTTGTAGTGGTTGTTGTTATCTGAGCACATTTTCCAAGCCACTTTTAATTGAAAGGAGCTCTTCTGCACCCTTGGGAGAAGCGTGCTGATTGGAACCTGCCTGGTAAAGAGTGATTATTCTAGGGCTTGGAATAAGCACCCTCATTGGTTCTTTTGATTTTTTTTAAATTTGTCTTAAGTTTTTAGCTTCTGGTATTTAAGCCCTTTGTTTGAACAGATTTCTGCATGTTTTCACATTGTGCAGAATAGTTGCTGCACAATTGTGCACCATAGCCAGACATATCATTTAGACAATTTTTCCCTTAGATGAAGCTGTAGTACATTAGTGTAGTCTCACCTTTAGTACATCTCCAATCTATGAAGTATTGCTAGTGAGCTGTGACCTATTAAACCACCAGTCAAAATACCCTGTCAGAAATACCCATCTACAGAGCACCTCCTAGATCAGTCCTGAAAGCACCTACTTTGTGATAACAGTTCTTCAAACCTAACATTATGGACAGTTGGACTACCCTTGTTTCTTCTGCCAGCCTTGCTGACTTGGGTCTCCTGAAGCAGTGTAGCAACTGCCTCATGTACAGTGCTAACCCTCTACAATTAATACACTCTAGTAGAGATGTATCTATACCAAGAATCTTTAATCTCTGCTCTCTCGCACTCAGAACAGTAGCACTCAAGAGGTTGTCAATGCACACACCACTACTCATGCACAGAGTACCACTACTCATACACATAGTACACATCCATTGCATAAATCAACATACATCGAGGTTCTCTAAAAACTTACTGAAACACCAGAGACCTCCAAAACAAAAGACTGCTACAACTAACATAGTTGTAACAGCACCCAAGACACATAGCAACACTAGTGTCTCACCTACCAAGCCCTTAAGGAGTAACACTCAAAAACCAAATGTTCTTGTCATTGGAGACTCCATAGTGAGACACACAGATGTCCCACTTACCAGGTTTGATAACTATAAAGTCACAGTCAGCTGCCTGTCTGGTGCCAGCATTCATCAGGTCATTCATGCACTGAGATATCCCAGCAAAAAGTACCATTATGACTCTGTCATAGCTCATGTTGGAGCAAATGACCTGGGATGTACCTCAGTGGACTATATGAAGACAAACATGATTTAGCTCTCCAAGTATGTGTCCAAGGTATGTATGTCCCTAGCCTTGAGTAGCATATTACTCTCACCTAGAATGATACCACAGTATAAACAAAGAAATGATCGATTTCAATAATTGACTTAGTTTTTGGTGTTATTCAAATGGGATCCAGTTTCTGTCAGTCTGGGATGACATGTTTGACAAACCTCACTGCTTTGCCAGAGATGGTTTGCACCTGGAACCATAGGCTTTCCGCTGCTGGCAAAGCCTCCTGCCTTCCCCATAGTTCCTTTTTAGGGAAGGGCTCAAAAACAAAAATTGCCGACATGAAAATTGCCAACCATAACAAAATAATGGTTATGCTGCTAAATGCTAAATGCTAAGACCTTAAACCAACAACTGCACATCCTGGAAGCACTTCTATCACTGGAGGATGTAGATGTCTATGAAGTCACAGAGACCTGGTTCAAGGCTTGAGATAGCCTTCAGAGCACAAAATGAACATGTGAGAACCAAAGGAGGTGGTGTTTCTGTCTATATTAGAGATACATTCACCTCCTGACTAGTTAGGCTAGACAACTCCATTGAGTTACTCCAAGTTCAGATTACTATGGGTAAGACCACCATTCAAGTCATAGCTATTTATAGATCCCCTTCCATAGATCATGATGAACATGAAGCCTACTTCACCAAACTGGAGTCAATCCTAATATTGCAAACATTCTGGTCATGCGGGATTTCAATTATCCCATCATCAATTAGGAAACTCACTCTAGCTCTATCTCACTAGTGCAAAAGTTGCTTGACTTTATTAACTCAGAAGCCCTGGAACAAACATACTAGATCTAGTCCTCACTAACATGACAGACAGATGCACCATCACAACTGTCGGACCCTCATTAGTTAAATCTGACCACAGATCAGTCACCGTCAAATTGGCATTAACACCAGAACATACAAAGGGCAAAGTCAGACTAAAAAACTTCACTAAAGCAAACTATACCCTCCTAGGGGAAGATATACATGCATTCCATGCCCAAACCCCAGCTGGAAGGGGTAACTACACCAAAACTTACACGAAAGCCCTGTACAATCACTTGTATAAGAGTATAGACTCAGCTGTTCCAGAGAGAATCAAAGCTAAATCCCCCAAGTAATAAAAAAGCCAGCCTGGTGGACAGCCAGCATCAACAAACGTTACAACAAATGCAAAAAGTTGCTGTCTAAGAAAACTAAGGCAAGGCCCCAACAATGGAAAAATACCCTTCTCAGCTTCAACAGGTGAATAAGACAACTTGTCAAATCCTCTAAGGGTAACTTTGGGAAAAATGTAGCAATCACAGCCAGTTTTAATCATAAGGTCTGTTACAGCTATGTATGTAGCTTAAAAAGTAGGACCCAAGCATGTGCCCAACTAGTGACTAATGGTATCACACACACTGATCCCACAGAGATAACAAAACTGGTAGTGAACAGATTTAGTGAACATTTCATTCCCTTATCCCCTCCAAATTTATCCCAAACCTTTCTGCCAAACTCACCCCCACCTTACATATCCAAAGAGCAGGTTATTAATGCCTTTCTATGGCAAAAGCACAGCCTCTATGGCACCAGACAGCATCCCAGGCTGTCCTCTAAACAAACGCAAACATTTAATAGTGTCTAATTAAGTACCCTGTTCAATCACAGGTTCACAACCAGCTTTGTTCCTGTGGAAGGGAGAACAGCAACAGTTGTTTCCCTCCGCAAAGGTGGCATAGCAACAGACCCAGGGGAATTTTAGACCCATAAGTCTGACCAGCCTCATATGTAAAGCCATGGAAAGCATTATCATGGACATCATAAATAATGACATAGGTGACCTCCATACCCTTGATCCAACCCAATTCAACTTTATCAAGGGCAGATCCTGGCTGTTAAACCTGGTAGATTTCTTCAAAAATGTGACCAGGGCCATTGATGAGGATAAACTGTGCACACAGCATACCTTGACTTGGCAAAGGCTTTTGATACAATCCCACATTCAGGCATTACCAATAAACTTAGCAAACTGAATGTAAATGCCTTTGTTGTCAGATGGTTTGCCAAGTGGCTCACACACCAGTCACTCACTCTGAAAGTGGGTGACTCCACATCGACCAGCAAACACAATGGTCAGTGCTGGGCCACCTACTGTTTGGTATATACTTCTTAGAAGTTCAAGCCAAAACTAATGGTCTGTGGCTGACCAAGTTTGCTGACGAATTCAAACTGGGTGCAATTACTGAATCCCCAAATGATGTCAGTATATGTCAGGAGTGTCTTACACAGACCAGCAACTGGTGTCTTAGTCATGGTCTTATACTGAATGCAAAGAAATGCATCATCATTCCTTTTGGTAAAAACAATGTTCCTTTACACTATGAAATTAACAACAATACCCTATGTACCTATGAAGTAGTAAGAGATCTGTGATCACATGTAGACTGTGACCTTAGCTTTAATGACCATGTGTCTGCTGCTGTAAGGAAGACTTTCTGTGTAGCACACCTGATTGGCAAAGGCGCCCCTTCTAGAGCAAATGAAGTTGTAACCCATCTATAATCATCATTAATCAAGCCCATAATTGAGTATAATGCCTCTTTTGGCATGTTCCATACAAAGCACCTCAGAAGTTTCTAACTAAGAAAATCAGTGGACTCCAACACATGCCTTACACAGACCGACTAAAGTCTCTGTCACTGTACTCATAGCAACTTCTTAGAGGAGACTTATGCCTGAGTTTCAGAACAATCTCTGACACAAACTTAATGAATTTGCTGCCACATCCTTAAATCAAATGGGACTAGAGCTACCCATTCCAGAGACCTAAATATGGCCTGCAACTTGAATAGGATGTGTTGGAGGGACTGACTTGTCTCCCAGTGACTGCTGTGTCTTTGGAATAGGCTGTCAATTCATGTGAAGCAGAGCACCTCTATGACACTGTTCAAAAGGAACCTAGACGAGTGGATGGGGCACCATAAATTCTTATCAGAAATAGTGCCCACAACCCTCCTGGACATGGGCAGTCAATAAATACAGTCCTGGGTATTGACTAGAATATCTGTGGCATTACATTGGGATGAGACAGCTAGGCTTGAAATGACCTCTAGGTAAATAGCCTAGTCACCTCCTATGACCCTATGGTCCTATTATCTTCTCCTCACAGACACTGCTGATATCATTACTTATAATGTGCTTTGTAACACTCTCCAAGTCAGACTTGTGCTGTGGCACTTGCGTTAAATACTGAGGTGTCTAGTCAATCTATCCAGATAGGTAGGGGTTCTGTTGCAGTCAAATGGTGTGTCTGTGTGCATGTGTGTGTGTGTGTGTGTGTGTGTGTGTGTGTGTGTGTGTGTGTGTGTGTGTGTTCACTTGGTTGACATTAGAGTGAGCATTTTACCCGAGCGTGTGGATACTGCTATTACCATCTTTTCCTCACCAGATACTGCCGATGTCATCAATTATAAAGTGCTGTCTGACACTATCCAAATCAGACTTGTACTGTGGTGCTTGCATTAAATACTGAGGTCTCTACTTGGTTTACAAAGTTATGTAGGGGTTCTGTTCTGAGTGCAATCAACTGGTGTGTGTGTTTGTTCACTTGGTTGACATTAGAGAGAGCATTTTACACTACCATATGGGATACTGCTATTAACATCTTCCTCTAACCACACTCTGCTGATGTCTGTAGCTAGAAAGTATTCTCTGAAACTATAAAATACAGAATTATGCTGTGCTGCTTGTGTTAAGTATGGTACTCTGTAAATAGTTAGGTAGTTTTAAAACAATATGTTAGTCCACAGCTATGTCCAACACTCCTCCAAACATCTTGCTGTAGCATACGATGATTATGTCATCTTATGTAACATGCACTCTAACAGTATTCAAGACAAACCCATGTTGTGGCAGTAACATTAACTACTGTATTTGCAATCTACTTTAACTACACATATAGATATTCTAATCTGATAGCAAGTTATTTGCATATCTATACAGAAAACTATCACTTTTGAGAGAATTTTAAACAGGGATGTGACTCTACATCCATGCCCTACAGTGCTCACAACATATTTTCCTCAACATACAATGATGCTGTCATACTCCTTAAACTGCAACGTGACAGTGTTACAGTCAGAGATATGTGGTGTTGCTACAGTGACATTGCATCTCATTCATATTTTATGCCTACACAGGTGTAATGATCATATCAGGCTCAGTGTACTGCTGTGTGTCTGGTTGCTGGTACATTATGGTCATTGTGTGATCTTTGGAATAGCTTTTCATTTCACCACCACTTGAGGTACCTTTCATATAGCCTCACACATACTCTTTTGTCCTCTGGCCACATGACATTGTCCATGCAGAAGAGTGGCAAATGTCTTCATGTCGAACATGCATGTACATATCATGAAGCAGAGTCCTTCCATGTACCTGTGCAAGCCAACTCCAGACCCCTGCATGTGTGATCGCTAATTCGGTCATGGTGTGGTGCACATGCTTATATGGACAGTGGCAGAATGTAATACAATCCAAATATGCACATGCACACAATAGTCATATTATCTTCCATAATATACATATAAGCATTTTTATTTTCATGTTATAATAATGGCTAGAATTTCATATGATTTTGGCCATCAGCCTAATAGTGTCCTATGAACCTATGATCAGTTAACATGTCAATGTTGCTGTCATTGACATGCTATACTGAGGTGTGGATGTACAGTATAGCTACAACATGGTATTACAATCTGTGATGTGAGCTAATGTATTGATGGCCACTGCTGCTATTACATTCTCCTTCTATAACAGCTGTAGTAATATGCACCCTGAGAACTGCTGATATGGGTTCATATGTTCATAGTGGGTTACTAGAGTAGCGGCCCTAGAGCCCTTGCAAGACTAGCCATATTCATCCCAAGTAGCCCCAATTGTCCTTATTAGGTAGACATAATTTGCAGAACAAGTTTATGGTCAACACCAACTACCCCTGTTCATGAGATACATGAGTGCCACCCCCAGGGTGAATTTGTGGTCTCTCATCCATTAATCTAGATTAGGATTGAATAGGGTCAATGATAAGCTCTACTTCACATGATTTGGGTGTATTCCAGAGGAGTGGCAGTCTCTGGGAGATATAGTTGTCTCTCAAGTATGTTCTGTTAATGTCACAGGCTAGGTTTAGATCCCTAGAGTGAGTGACTCTTATGCCATTAAATTTGTGGATGTGCAGCATTTTCATCTGGGCAGGGTCAGCGACTTCCCTGTAGGCCAGGTTCAAATTAAGTCTTTGCAGCCTATACGATACAGAGTACAGTGACAGGGCTTTCAGTCAATCCACATATATCATGCCATAGTTGTGAGTCCCTGTACTTTCTTAGAAATCATTGTGGTCTCTCCAGCTGCTGCTGTAAGTGTCTGGTGAGGTACATGCAAGTACAGTGGTGTTATAACATCCTCAGACCTGGATATGATGCCCTTACTTACAAGGTACACATCGGCTTTCCTACCACTGTGGAAATTTGGTGCTCAATGCTCAGATCGCTATCTACCTGTATTATCAGGTCAAGCACTACTGGAGGTGTTGTGAACACTGTAGTTAGCGGGGCAATTCCACTTCACCAAAGGCAATAATAATGGCGCTTTTTGGGTTTAGTTTTACCAATCATTTGTCTGTGTTAGCCCCTCCTGTAATATCTAACATTGTTGAGAGACTAATGATTGCACCCAATTTGCAATCATCAGAAAACCTGGTAAGCCAAAGGCCATCTACTTTAGTCTGGACTTCCAAGAAATAGATTCCAAATGGTAAAGGGCCCAGCACAGATCCCTGTGGCATGCCACTCATGACAGTTTTACTTTTAGAGGTTGAGTCACCAACTTAGATAGTATGTGTTCTGTCGGTGAGCGAATTGACTACCCATCTAGTGACATAAGTGTTAATCCCCAGATGGGAGAGTTTCTCAATGATAACTATATGGGGGATTGTGTCAAAAGCCTTGGCCAGGTCAAGATAGGTAATATGCACTGTGTTACATTCATCTAGGACTTGGATGACTTTCTCAAAGAAGTCAACTAGATTTAATAAGTATGTTCTATGTTTAACAAAGCCAAATTGGGTTGGGCCCAAAGTGTGAAGGTCGCCTATGTCATTGTTGGCAAGGACTATGATTATTCTTTCCATGGCCTTGCAGATCAGACTGGTTAGACTTAAGGGTCTATAGCTCCCAGGGTTGGTTGATGGCCCCCCTTTGTGCAAGGGAATTACTGTTGTAGTTTTCCAGTTCACTGGAAGAAAGCCAGTTCTCAGGCTATGGTTAAAGAGGAAATTAAGTGGGTCTGCTAGGTCCTGTTTTAGTTTGTTTAGTAATCAACCTGAGATATCTGGTACCATTGTGCTGTGTTTTTAGCCTTGATGAGTGCAGATATGATCTGATCTCTAGAGATACTAGGCAGATGATTGGTGTCAGGTATGCTTTGGGGTATGACCGGTGGGGCCAGGTGTGTGAAGTTTACACAAAATCTGTCAGCTAGCAAGGTGCCAATTTTCTCCAGTACAGCTTCATGTTTAGACTCCTATCATTAAGCAGCAGAACCTTGGGTTTGCCTCAAGTGGATTTTGTTAAGTCAGAACTTTTGTTTCTTTGACATTGCCCAAAAATGGCACTATGGGGAGGCAAGTGCCTTTGCCAGTATACATCACCTAGAGGGCACAGGTGCAGACCACCTCTGGCAAAGCAGCTTTGTCTGTCAACCATGTCATCCCGGGCTGAGAGATACTGGATCTTCCAAGGACGGACACCAGAATCTAAGCAGTTGCTGAAGTCAATATTTTTTGTTTATATTGTGCCATCATCCTGGGTGAAGGTAGAATTCTGCTTAGGGTTTGGGTCATACATGCCTGGGACACATAATCTGAGAATTCAGTCATGTCTCTCTTCATATAGCCCAAAGAGGCATATCTCAAGTCATTCAAAACAACATGAACTATGACAGAGTCATAATGGTACTTGTTGCTGAGTGACGTGAGTGATATGGCACGATACACTTGTATGTATATTGGTGGCATATTAGGACATTTGTTGTTGTAGTTGAGCAGACCAACCATTGACACAGTTCACTTTCCACCATCACAGTGACAATTGTAGTATGGCATATGTGTGGAAGTGTTTACATACCATCATTAAATGCTTTGTGACATACATCAGTATAAATTCATGCTGATTACATGGTCACATAAGTCTTGTCTCATACAAATGTTGTTAATCTGTGATAGATACAACAATGTATCACATGTTTTGATACAGTTGCAACCTTATGGAATTTATTGTATGTGCAGTCGTATTTTATGACTATTAGCATTTGTATCAGGAAATGTTCTTATGAGCCACAAGCAAATGATCTGTTATGTGTCCTGATATGGTATCAGGCTGCTCAAACACAGCTTGCCCATGAAACACATATAGGCACATGTTGTGCAATTGATGTAAGTACATGGCATTGTTACAGCTGTACAACTATGTGCATGGTACCAGTGTGTGGAATGTGATGAATGACCATGGTTATATTTGTATAATCAGTGTGCCCTGGCAACATCACAGATTGCCTATAGCATGACTAAAAACATGGACCTACCAGACACAGTTGTATCAGTACTTCATCACAGCCCCCAGATGGAATATGTTCCCGTAGAAGGGTGTACATCAACATGTATCCATCTGACTAGGTGGGGGGACAGCATCTGATGCATGCACGCATAGACACACCCTGACTCTTTTCATCTGTGAGGTAGACCAACATGTCATTATGGACCTTTTCTGAATGGACACTGGCAATATTCTGAGTGTGTGTGAAACACGTGTGATTTTTCAGGCTACATACATGTTTGTTTCCCCTGTTAGATGTCTTCAAGAAGGTCAACAAGGGCATGCATGATGACAATACTATCATTCTGAGGAACTTGACCTGGCCAAGCAAGTGACACAAATCTACACTGAGGTATTACTGCAACACTGTCAAAAGTGGGCACAAACACATATATCACCAAGTGGGTAGACCACTGGATCACATACGTGACATAAAAATGTGTTGAAGTGTGTGAAATGGCTAATATCTAGAGTGCAGTGATCAGGTCTGTACCTCAGGCTGTGTGCTAGTTCCTTTCCAGTTCATTATTTAAGGCACATACATCAAGAATGATGTGCACATCCTTTGTCCAAACAGCTTTCTGGTGGACTCAGATTGTGGACAATAATTGACTCTACTGTGATATTAGTAGAATACAGACAGTATCAACATGCACATAGAATTGCTACCACAGACACAAAGACACATGAGATGAACAAAAATCATGGGGGGGGGGGTTACATTATAAAAGCAACTGCACAACCTAATGATAATGTAGGCAGTACACCCCTATGAGCAGACCAAATGGTATGTGTACTCAGGTAGATGGTATTCGGAATGTCCAGCAGCATGTGTTCACAGTGGTGATACTCCCTTGTATATAACACAACTTGTGAGTATATGCAGGATGTCCACATCAAAGGCCATTATACTTCCACAGTTCACAGCCTTCATCACACCAATAACTGAGTACAATGCACCCTTTTTCATGTACCTCCCTACACATCTTCCATGGATGCATAACTCAAGTGTACCACATTTGCCACAGTGAGCTCCCACATGTCCTATTGGCCATACCTAAATATTCTTTTTGTTGCATAAACATCATTGTCTGATGGTGTGGAACCCTCATCAAGGTGTTATACCAGATGTATGTGTGATACGTGTTCCTATGATGCACACAGTACATACATAGCTAATTGACAACATTGATGACATGGGTTACATTCCTGACAATGTGAATTTTGTCATATATATGCCATGCACACCTGTCAACTAGCCTTGATTGATCATAATCTCGCATACAGGCATAGCAGTATCCCTCCTAACTCCTCCAGCAGATATTAAAGTTTCAAGATGGTGTGATTGATCCCACTTATTAATTGCTGACAACTCACAATAGTTGTGCATGTGTGTTCTTGCAAAACCATCTATGATCACTCACAATCACATATGTTATGTGAGAGATATGGTATTAGTGGTGGTATTATTCTGATAATGTCCATGACTGTGTGTGCTACTGTTTTCTTTTGGTCATGAGACTGTTACTATGTGTACCACTTGGTTGAGACCTCTGCTGATATTACATTCATATTCAGGTAACTCATTTTGCACAGCTTCACAATATGTACCTAACCCCTGTTGTATATACCATTCCTGATATATGTTCTCTCCATTGTTTATGTCAGGATGATTACATCAGAAAGAATCTTCTCCACTGTTATGTCAGCTTGTGTGATAGTTACATAAAATACATTCACTATACAGTGCATATTGTATCATGTCAATATGTGATTAGTGTTCATGCTACAGCTGTCTTCATTGACATGCCCCCATCTGCTGTACATTGCCATGTCTCACCTGTCCTCTTCCCCTGTGTTCATTCCTACAATTCATCTGTGTGTGTCTTTTCAGTACACGCACGTCTCCTAACTATTTATTTATAATGCAGCCTATGCACCCTTATTGATCATTTACACAACTTTTGTTCAGTATGACTGAAACTGGTTTCCACAATACTCTGTACTGTATATACTTTCATATATTGTGTTGGAACTATTTACATTGCTTTATTAATAATCCTGGTAATCACTGTGGCTTTCTGTGCAAACATGCAGACCAAGTTGTCCTGTAGGTTAATGGGTTTGCAAGTCTGCTGCTGTCCATCTTACTTTATATAGTTTCCTGGCTGGCAACACTGGCCATGGAACTGTGCTTGTTTACATTTAAACATGGTGTGTGGCATGCATATGTAACTAGCGCTGCTGCTCACTTGGCAAGCACTTAAACTCCATGCATGCTTCGCCCTAAGCCTATACAGAATTTATTGAAAAAACAGGAATGTTTATTTTAAAGGCTCCTTATACATAATGATAAGAAATGACCGCCCATACGTCTGTTAAGCCTTTTATTTAAGAAGCCATGTTATCTGTAATTTGAACTGGTCTTGCCTATTTTGATTAATTTAGTTTTAATACTTCCAAATTTCAAATATTTGTTACAAATGTGAGCCAACTCTCCAACTTTCTTTTTCAGTCTCATTTTTGTTTCACTTCTTTGCTTCCTAAAATGGGATTTACAGCAGGATCATCAATGCAGCTGACGAGAACTATGAAATTATTGATTCTCTTCCTCTCATATTTGTCCATTTGAAGAGGAAAATATGCAGTGTAATACAGAACAAGAGGTGCATAACATTGTTGACTGAGAATGTTTTTTTTTTCAGTAGATTAGCTATTTTTTTTCCATGCACCTTAAGTAGCTGTTAAATTTTTGTTATTTGCTTAGCAAGTCAGTGAAAACATTTCAGTGGGAAATAACTTTCTATGACCTAACAAATCATAGCAAGGAAAATATGAAAATGAGGAATGATCAAGAAAGGAGAGATGATGTAAGAAGAACATTGGGGGGGGGGGGGGTTAGAGAAGGTTGAGGTATGTAGGCTATGAGGCATGTTTTCATTCAAAACAACTACACTAGAAAAGAATTTTGAGTTTTAAGGAAATGGAAGAGCTTCAGAGGTGGGAAGTGATCACTTAGCATTAAAGGGCAAAATAGAAATTGGTATAAGGAGAAACATTTAGGCAGGAGATGGAATGCTGAGGAAAATGTAAGAAAGAGACATTCAAAGTACAGGAAAAATGAAAATAAATGACAGATGACTACACAAACTTGAAGCAGCAGGCAGGAAGGTAAAAGGACTTAAGTGGCAGAGGGAACCAGGAAAGAAATAATGAGGGAAAGGGAGTCAGAACAGAGCCAGAGACAGTCATGCAGGAGGCAACAACATAGGTAAAGCATGAGTGAAGTAGGTGAGGAGAGACACATCTAAATGAAACGTATAACAGAGAACAGAAGTGGTGATGGACCAGAGGAGGAATTAGAGAAAGGAGGTGAAAAAGAAGAAGAGGAGGGAAGAGAAACGAAATTAAGTGGACTGAGTTTGTGGATAATCTATAGTGACTGCAGGCTGAGTACAGATGCAAAGGGAGAGGGACTGTGTGTAATATGGACAGTGAAACTAACAACAAGGAAAATGATCACTAATGTGAGTGTTGTAAATCCAGTGGAAATGATGAAAGTAGGGTCTATATTATTTCTTCAACAGCTTAGATTGGCGAATGCTTAATGATCTAAATCGTAGAAGTTTCAAAATTGTGAATGGCCATATACACAGATTCTATCTTTGGGAAAGAATTCGCTAGGCCGTCAAAAATAAAATTAACTTTTCAACCTAAATATAGTGGGGGGTCTTGCCCCTCACACCCTCTGACATGGGGGGGCTGTGCCCCCCACACACACCCTAACTAAATATACCAACTATGAGATCACGCTACATTAGGTTAAGGGCAAATCCCCGATAACAACCAAGCAAATTCTTTCCCGAGGAAAGAATTTGCTTATATGGCCATTCACGATTTTGAAACTTCAACACTTTTGTGTTGATCATTGAGCATTCGACAACTTAAGCTGTCAAAGAAATAATATAGACCCTGAAAGTAGGTAGAGTTCACAACATGGTGCAGGAAGGGAAGAAGAAAGGAATGAAATTCACAACTGACATTTTGCTAACTGGGCTATGAATCATTAAGAAGTCAGGTGTCTTGGGACTGCAGTCAGGGGAGAACTAGTTATAGCGAAACTTGTTTCTGTGCTTAGGCTTAGAAAAACATTGGATTAGAAGAACAAGGAGGTCACCAAAATGGAGAGGTTGGATATGTTTGTTGTGTTTCAGATAACCAATAATGACCTATCAGGCAGGATGGCCAAGGTGGTATTAAATGGGGTCAGGGAGGTAGCTGAGAGATGTCAAGATGGGAACTGGAATTAATTGTAGATACAACAATAAAAAGCATACCAGTACCAGGACAAATCCAAAAAATATGTAACATATAAAAGCCAAAGATGTCCAATAGGCTGATGCTGTTGTATAAAAATATACTTTAATAAAATAACAAATAAAAACAGGTGAGCGCTTTCGCAATACTATCACATCTTCAGACCATAAGATATACACTGCAACGAAGCATTTAAAAACAAACCTTAGCCAATCAAATAAGAATGTTGGTCATATGACATTCATCAGTGATTCAAACCTCTTCTTTTTAAGGCAGGCTTTAAAGAGATAGCACTATTAAGCCTTGGAAACACACCTGCTCTAAAGTCTAAAACCCATTTCAGCTCCAAAAATTAAGTTTCATTAGTGACATCACCCTCCTTAATATCGACATTAAATTGCTGCAGAACTAAGAACTTAAATTTGTGAGTTTCATTAAAATCTAACTTCTTATTTGATTAGCTAAGGGTTGTTTTTAAATGCTTTGTTGCAGTGTATGTGTTATGGTCTGAAGAAGCGATAGTATTGCAAAAGCCCTCACCTGCTTTTATTTGTTATTTTATTAAAGTATATTTTTATACAACAGCTTCAGCCTATTGGACATCTTTTACTTTTATTAGTTGTAGATAACATACTCGGATATTTAACTGGTGCTAGAAGCTTTCATGCACAAATAAGTATAAGATGAACATAATGGCAGGCGTTGGTACTAGAATAGAGGGAGGTCTGGAACTGTGAAATAATAGGGATGCATAGCAGAGAAATTAGATCAGTATCAGAGACAGCTCTATATTACGAAATGTGCTTCTCCATGATCATATTTTCAAAATAAGATCAAAGGTAGATGAGGTGTATACCAAAGAGAAAAAAGGGAAGAAACACAGGATCTAGACAAAAGATACATAGATACAGACCACAGCAAAAAAATAGACAGGAGGACAGAGGGAGGCTGGGTAGCATAAGGATGTAGTGCAAACAGTGCTGGATAGAAGATAGGGAACTGGAATTTTTGATGCAGAATACAATGTGGGAGTAGTACTATTAATATGGAAGCAGGGACCAGTGAAAAATATGGGCAGATATGAAGGTGATTCAGCACAGACTGAATAGAAATGGCACAGATGAGTTGGATGGAGGAGAACTAATGGTCTGCAAAAGTGAAGCAATCAAATTTTACATCACAGAGTAAGAAGTGTATCACTTCATGATGGAATGAAGTGGTGGGCAGGGTCAAAGCTCAGAGGAAGTGCTACCATAATTATGGTAGAAGAGGACAGAGCATTGCATGATCAGTACTAATACATTTTTTAACTTCTGGCTGGCTCACTGGTGTCTTCAGTACCTTCACTTTTTGAGTTGTTTGTATTTGTTGTTCCTGGTTCCTGGTTTGTGTTTTGCATTTGGAGTTGTTCTATCCATGACTAAGATGCTGAACAATGGATGGGTTGGTGGCCCTGGACTGCTGGGGCAATTACAGGTGAGTGTTAAAATGTTAACTCAACTTGTGCTAGAACTTAATGTTCAAATTCGCCACATTCAAAGGGACAGTGCCACAAGTAGTGACTGTGACTTTAGTTGTACTCCTAACTGCCTAATAAACAGGAGTTGACAGGACAAGAACCTTGAACCTCCCCACAACTTGGATGGAAACATCTCTCAAGGAGGTTCTAATACCATAGATCTTAAAGGGTGGTCTAATTGGGTGTTTGAATTTCACACTACAGAAACCACACATAATGGTACCTTGCAACAATCTATTTCAAAATGTGAACATGTGCTCACTAAGTGCAGTAAACTGCAAGTAGAAAATGCTTATTTGGTGGAATGTGTCAGGTGTAAGGTGATACCTATGGGTCTTAGATCTTGGAAATATCTCACTGGGTTGTTGCGGGGTTCTCCCTTGCACCACAACCTAACTGAAGTTTTTAATAAGCAAGGTGTTGAACTGTTGGAGCTGTTAATTAAACACAACCAACGTGAAACTGAGCAGCTCATTGCTGAAGCTATCACTTTAGACACTGTGATTAAGAAAGACATACTGTTTGCTACTTATAAAATACAATACTTGAATGTGTATACTAAAACTGACAACTTTGTGAGAGACATTAGTGAATGTAAACAAAAGAAACTTGAAAGGGATAGAACTGAGTACAATGAGGAGCGAGCCTACCTCCAACCATAGAAGGCCAATGAAAACCAGGCATTTAGTGATGGACAGCATGGAACTGAGGAGGAAGTGATGTATTCTGGCAGCAATAGTGACACCCCTTTAGGGAGGGAGCCCTTGAGGCATTCAGAGCATTTGAGGAAAAGAGGGAACTACAATGTGAACCAGGAAAGGAAAAACTACAACCAAAGGAGCCAGAGGTATCAGCAGAAGCAGTATGGATGGCAGAACGTGGACAGATAGATGAAAATGTTTCAGATTAATTTCCAGTAGTAATTTCAAACAAAACAGGTGACTTTCATGTTTTTTAACTTTATAGACATTTTGTATCAAACTGAGCATGTTGAAGTGTTGAGTAGAGGCTACACTTTTGTCCCTACTTGTCAAGCTAAAACAGACAGTGTTTTGTTGGACTTGAAGTTGTTTATCAGAAAGCTTAATTCTTTATGCATGTTTAACCACGAAAATGTGGAAAATGTAAGTTATGTATTAAAAAGAGCTAGCACCTTTAACCCACCCACTGTCCTTCCTTTAGTTTCATTTGAGAAATGAGGTTATTTTGAGATCAGAAATTACCTGAATATTAAAACTAAAGACCATACTTAAAACTTGAGTGAGACTGAAAATGAATTAACATTGCTTTGTCAAGATAAGAACATACGGGTTATGAAACCTGATTTGGGGGGGGTAATGTATATTCAAGACTGTTTTAACAAAATGTTTGTTCACATTACTGATGATGATATGTATGAAGAACTACACACATTTATATTCATGTGGCATACAGGAAAATAGATTTTTTTCTTGCAAGACATATTTGACCAAGGGCAAATAGATGGGGAAAAACTGAGTTTCCTTAAATGAAATATCCCATAGTACCAACTATATCTGGCATTCCAAAGCTTCATAAAGATTTGATGGATCTTCCTATGAGGCCAGTTGTCAATACCAGTACTTCTAAGGTACATGCCATGACAAAATACTTGGATTTGAAGCTTAAAAATTGTTTAGCAAGATACCACCACCTCTGTAAGGACTCTAGAAATTTTTTGACAAAACCTAGGGGAGTTAACTATTCAAAAGCATTATGTTTTGTAACAGTAGATGTTGTTAGTTTTTTTAATGTTATTCCCCACCAACAGGGTATTGAATGGTTTAAGGAATGTCTAGTAGGTTTAAGAACATATTCCTTTGATGACAGTTTTAGTCACATTGATGGAAATAATTTTAGACTACAATTTTTTTATATCAAAGGACAGTATTTAAGCAGAAAAGGGGTGTAGCAATAGGGAGGCTTGTGCCCCCTTTTATGCTAATATAATCATGGTGCAGTGGGAAAAACAGTTCAGTAACCCAAAAATACAGGCATTAAAAATCTATGCCAGATTTTTGGATTACATTTTTTTAGCAGGAGAAATGAATAAAGAAGAAACAACTGACTTGGTTAACTATTTGAATTCAACTACCTCATTTTTGAAATGTACTTATTCCTACAGCACTGAAAGCATTAGTTACCTAGATGTGCTAATAGCCAAAACTCATGTTAAGGAGAGGCTTACTAGTAACATTTATAGGAAACCCAACTATTCAAATTCCCTTTTGCATTATACAAGTTGCCACCCATGGTATATTAAGAAAAGGGTGGTAAAGGGACAATTTATTAATCTGGCTAAAATGATTTCTGATGACAATATATTTGAGCAAGAAAGTAACACACTTCTTGACATGTTCCAGGCAAGAGGGTATCCGTTGCAACTGATTGTTTATATTCATAGTCAAGTTAGTACTAAAAGTTTAGAAGGACCCATCCTACCTCTTTTTAGGGGTTCCACTACTCAGATTATGGAGGATGTTAATGACAGATATGCTACATGTAACAATACTAAAAATTATGGCAGGGTATTTGTCACAACTTACACTGTGGACAGTGATGCAATTGGTAACATACTATGTAAGAACTGGAAAATATTTTCTTGTTATGGGAAAGATTTTGAGAAGTTTGGTGATAGACCATGTATAGTTTATAGGACAGGGAAGAACTTGAAAAAACTGTTGGAAGGCAGTGAAAAACTGGCTTCAAATTCAGCCAAGAGGTGGGGAACCTACAAGTGTAGACTTTGCAACCAATGCAAATTTATTTTTGAGGGTAACACACAAGTGGTAGGGACCCACAAGTTGATTACTTCATTCCACTGCACTTGTAATTCAATAGGTTTAGTATATGTGGCAAAGTGTGTTCAATGTTTGTGTTTTTATGTGGGAAAAAACAAACAGAAATTTAAAGAGTGTATTTACGAGCACAATCTAGATATAAGGAATAAGAATGTTAAAAACTCTTAATACAAGCATGTGGAAACATACCCTGATCATTCTTTTTTTTTATTTTTGGACTGGATTTTGTACCCCAGAATATGAGGGGAGGGCCATGGGAAGATCTTATTGAATACAGAGAAATGAAGTGGCAACTAAGGTTGAATGCTTGTTTGCCCTGTGGCCTTAATGAATGCATTTCAATCAGTAGTGTACTGCGTTTAAAATCATACAAAGTGTAAACCCTGCACCTTATGTTCTAACAACTACCTCCATTTGTACTTGATAACATAGGGTTAACAAATTTGCTTCTGTTTTAATTGATGTGGTGGTCATTTGATTTTTTTACTATTTAAATATTGTAGAGTTTGTTGAATTTTTAGATTCTGATGTAGCCTTGGTTATGCATTAATGAAAGTGCTTACTCTTGTTGGCTCAGTACTAATACATTTTTAATCTTCTCACTGACTCCTGGTGTCTTCAGTACCTTCAGTTTCTGGATTGTTTATATTTCATGATCAGTATGTTTCATCAGAAAGAGAATTGTAGGATCAATACATTTCATCAGAGCATTGTAGGATGAGTCTGTTTCATCAGAAAAAGCATTGTAGGATCAGTGCATTTTATCAACTTCCTGATGTATTACTTCAGTATGATGGAAAAGTAGAAAGGAGTGAATTTAAGGAAAGAACGTTATTATTATAGCATATCTAAATCAACCAGGAGCAGACTGAAAAATTCAGAAGTCATAATTACTGTCAAAAGAGAGTTGGAGGTGATGAATGTATTTCAGCATAAATGGTTCTTCCTGCTTGTGCAGGACTACACAAGACAGGATAGAATTCTCACCATGTTCCTAAGCAAGGTAGATGGGGTTATGGACATACATAATTATCGAACACAGATCATGCTGCTTTGTGGTTTAGAATGTTGAGGGAAGACTAAGAAGGCAAGGATAAGAATGATAGTGCATGATTTTTTAATGATGATGATTCATTTTTACTTATTTGTTAAAAATTAAGTAAACTTGTCCTGATATCCATTTCAACCATCTACAACCTAGACCACAAGGTCATGGACAAATTCAATATGTTTGGGCAGTTTAGAGCAGTCAGTCAAACAGACTGCTTTGGGGAAATTGGAAAAAAAATCTGTGTACCCTTTGAAAATCTATGCAGATACATGGAAAAATGCAAAATTCACTCAGGGACCAGACATCAGCAGTGAAGCGAGGAGTTGGGACATATACATCTTGCTTTTATTACGAGAATTGTCCATTGGCATTGGTCAAATATAAATTAGTGGTCCCTGAGATAAACCAAAAAGTGAACACGCTGCATAAAAAGATTAGGACAGGAGTTGTCATATCTCTGGGCAGGATTTTAATGAAGGTGTAAAAAGGTACAAAGAATGAGGCATAAGTATGACTACAAAGGAATATGATAGGCAAGGAATGGCATGAAGGAAGAGCAAGGCAAGAACCAGGGAGGAGGGTGAGGGAGATTACAAAGATGTAGAGTTACAAAGACATACATCTGGAGCATTTCTCCCCGTGCCTCTGCTGAAAATTGGCTTCATTCCAAGTCGGACTTTCCTGGTTAACAAATGTTAAATTAAATAAATGTATACAGAAGGCAATAAAGGCCTTAAGCAAATCTAAAGCAGAAATCAAAACAGAGTTGGCAGATGGCATCAAGTAGGGGAAGGAAGTGATTTTAGAGAGGTGATACACCTGGCCAATTTGAGTTAGCAATGGAGACAAATCACAGAAGGCAGAGAAAAACATGGCTGATGAAAAGTACTTCATGTCATATTGCATGGGCAAAAGGGGAATGACCATGTCACAGTGGGAGGGAAGAAAAGTATAAACAACAGATAGAACCAGCTTAGGGGGAGAAGGTATAGGGGAGAGTGGATATATATATATATATATATATATATATATATAGATATATATATGTGTGTGTGTGTGTATATATATATATATATATATATATATATATATATATATATATATATATGGGTCTACCTGAGATGGTCGACAGGCCATATGATCGACACTCATTTGGTCGACAGTTCATTTGGTCGACAAGCAGATTTGCCCCCCTCCCCAATGTTGTGCGACCCTGGAGTTGAGATATATATAGTTAGGGTCGGTGTGGGGGGCACAGCCCCCCACATTAGGGGTGTGGGGGCAAAGCCCCCCACATAACATGCTTGTCGACCAAATAAATTGTCGACCAAATGAGTGTCGATTATATGGCCTGTCGACCATGTGAAGTAGACCCATATATATATATATATATATATATATATATATATATATATAGAGGATATAATGAAGATATAGATGGGCTCCTTCACAGTATCATCATGAATCCAGTCCATGTGCTGTATGATTATATGACTGAGAACTTTAATTTTCATCCAGTGAACAATTGCCTGAGGAGTTGAAGATGGATGTATTGACATCCTTATATGAGGGGATCCTGGAAATAAAAGGCCTGTTAGTTGACCAGAAATGACAAGTCAAATCATGAAGAGAATCCATTGAAAAGCAATAATTGCATTCCAAAAGAGCACTTTACTGGACAGTAACCAGTACAGCTTCATGGCCAGATGGTGGTTTCAGTGAAACTTAAGCCATTTTACAGCTGTCATAGAAGAACAATTTCTTCAATATATTTAGGAATATATTCCTAAATATCATAAATAAACTGGTCTCACTTAGGAAAAAAATTATATACATCAGATCCTGTACCCTGGCTATCCAGAAGCATAAAACATCTCATGAAACTTTGAGATACTGCCTGGAAAACTTGGGACACAAACAAACCTCAGCCTAACTATTGGAAATTCAGAGAAATTTCGAAATAGAGCCAAATATCATAATAAATTAAACAAAGCAACATATTACACTAACCTCTAAAATAAAGATTATCAGAATCACAAATTATTCTGGTTTTCCATAAATCACTCTTCTAAAGGCTTAAACTACACTCAGATCTAATAACTCAGGTGACATTGTTAATTAATTTAACTCTAGGTTTGTTAAACCAGTCTCTTCCTTGCTCAACAGCTCTACACAAAACAACACATTGCAGACTCTAATAACTCCCCATACTTTGTCTTTCCAGTCACTCCCCCAACCATAATATAAAAAGTACTACATAAACTAAGACCTACTTCCCTAGCACCAGACAATCCAATTGGCAGGTATATAAAATGTCTGCAGAGGCCCTAGCTTACCACTACAGCAGTTGTTACTGCACTCAAATTCAAAGCCAGTTTGTTTTATACTGGAAGGGTTCTTTTGCACTCTGGTAGGAGCATAAAGCTACATTCAATCCATCTAAGGTGGGGACTATTGGCTGATGGCTTATTGTGTTTTTATATGATTGGCCTGAGGGTTTAACTTTATAAAAGTCTTTCATCCTGCTCATATAAAAGCCTCTCATCTGCACATTGCACAACTGCAGTTCCCCATGCTTTCATATAATCAAATGTCTCCAGTTTAAAATCCTCTATAGGAAATGATCTCCATAGTCTCCCATTGTACATGGCTACTTGAAGAGCTGCCAGTTTGCACAGAGGGTGGTACCACTGCAGGTCATCTAATAGTATACTAATAGCCGCTCTCACTTTGACCTTTAAGTTACTCTCCCTTACTCCTTCCCATCTAGAGATTGTATTTCCTTGCCTTACATAGCAGAGGCTAGATTCAGGCCTGCTGAATCTAGACTGTTTAGTATCACTGTACTCTTAGACCAGCCATCTTATATTAAGAGGGCCTCCCTGCACCTTTGTGGCAGATGTGTGTAGCACAGGACTCATCTGAGTTGGGGATTGCTGGAGAAAGGCTTAGTTTGGGGCTTTTTTGACTGGTAGTTGTGTTAAGACTGTTGAAATGTGCCTGTATATAAACCTCATGTTTGCATGGGTCTGTTCTCAATTTACTGGAGCTGTTCAGTGTTTGTCAACTTTAGCCAAGGTATGGTGTGCATCTGCAATGAGATCCAAGGCATCCACTGAAAAAAAATCTGAAAAATAATTATATTTTAAACCAGCACTGCACTATGTTAACTGTATTTAACTGAATTGCTGCTTCATTTTTGCTGTTTATGACTAAGTCCAGTTAGTCCACTTCCTTCCCAAATACCATATTCAGAAAAATCCTGCTCACTGGATGGGCAGTTTTCATCATTTCTCCTGGCAACTTGAGTGATATGGACATCTTGAGGCAATGTAGCAATTGCATCATGTATACTGACAACCATTTCTCCTAAAGCAAACTAACACCCTATGTCAGAGATGCAAATATGTTGTGGAATTGGAGTAAATTCTCTCACATAAAAACAAATTAGACATCAAACAGATTATCAGCACACATCTTCACCTCTCACGCAAACCTCACTTCTCACACAAAATAAGGTCATGACACATAAACCCACATATGTGGAGGTACTCAGTAAAAGCCTACCAAAAGAACAGAGACCTCCCAAATGCACACTACCCATACTCACTAGTATGCATAATTATACCATGACCTCCCCCCAAAACGTGCATGCTGATTGGCCAGCGTGCACATTGTAAATCGAGTTATACTAATGGAAAAAGGTCTGGTCACCCGGACTTTTTTCCATTAGTATAACTCTACTTTTAAAACACTGTCTCGCTATGTTAAATGGGTTTAACATAGCGAGACAGCTTTAAAATAAGCAACGGAGATCTCCGTTGCTTATTTTAAAGCTGTCTCGCTATATTAAACCCATTTAACATAGCGAGACAGGTTTTAAAAAAAAAAGCAACGGAGAAAGCAAGATCTCCGTTGCTTTTTTACTGTTTCGCTATGTTAAATGGGTTTAACATAGCGAGACAGTTTTAAAATAAGCAACGGACATCTCCGTTGCTTATTTTAAATCTGTCTCGCTATGTTAAACCCATTTAACATAGCGAAACAGTAAAAAAATGGAGATCTTGCTTTCTCTGTTGCTTTTGCCCACAGCTCTGATGTACTGCGCAGGCGCGCAGTACATCAGAACTTCCGCGGATGCCAGACATCTGCGGAAGGGCAGTAAACAGGCATTATACTATGCCATTATTTAAGAAAAGTAATAGTTTCTTTTCTTAAATAATGTCATGGTATAATAGCAATAACCCACTTCTGGGTGTGGGTAATGCTGTATTTACCCACGGTTGGCTTTGTTTGGTCCCTCGGGCTTCGCCCTCAGGACCAAACTACGCCAACCGTGGGTAAATCCAGCATTACCCACACCCAGGCATGGGTTATTGCTATAAGATATCGCTACACATATCGACACACAGATCCGTGTCTCAACAAATAAGCCCCTAGAGCAAAACCCATCAAATGTCTTGGTCATAGGCAACTCCATAGTGAGACACCCAGATTTTGCCCTCACCAGACTGTACAAGGAGAAATATATGGTTAGTTGCCTATCAGGGGCCAGGATCCAATAAATCACACATGTACTCAAGTCACTCAACAACAAGTACCGTTATGACTCTGTCATAGTCCATATTGGAATGAATGATTTCAGATGTACTTCTTTGGACTATATGAAGAGAGACATGATGGAACTCTCTGATTATGTGTCCCAGACAGCCCTAAGCAGTATCCTACCCTCACCCAGGATGATGCCACAATATAAACAAAAGACGACTGACTTCAACAATTGGCTCAGCTTCTGGTGTTAGACCAGGGGGATCCAGTATCTGTCAGCCTGGAATGGTATGGTAGATAGATGTGACTTCCTTGCTAGGGATGGTCTGCACCTGTACCACCTAGGCATTTGGATATTGGCAAAGGCCCTTGCCTCCTGCATAGTACCTTTTTAGGCAATGTCAAAACAACAAATTTTACAACATAACAAAATCTTACCGAGACAAACTCAGGGACGTGCTCCTTTATGCTAGGAGTTTTAGCAAGAAACTGGACTTCCTAAAAGCACTCCTCAGCTTGGAGGATGCTGATATCTATGCACTTTCCGAGACATGTTCAAGGCTGCTGAGAGCACCCCGGCTGTGCAAGGCTACAATGCTTTCCACACATTTAGAACTCAAAATGAGCATGAAGGATCCAAAGGTGGAGGTGTATCCATCTTCATTAAAAGCAGATATACTTCAAGACTGGTCAAACACCATGACTCTCTCAAACTACTCCATGTCAAATTAACTATTGGGAAAGTGCCATACCACATCATTGCTAGCTATAGATCTTCCACCATGAACTAGCGTAAGCAAACTGCCTACATTCATTTACTGGAATCCCTTACCATACAGCCCAACACCTTAGTCATGAGAGATTTCAACTATTCTTCCAAAACTGGGTGCCATACACAAGCAAAAACATGCTTTCCCAGTGGTTCCTGGACTTTAATGCAAATGTTCAGGAACAGATAGCCTGCACCTCCACTAGGGGCTATAATGTTATGGACATCGTACTCACCAACATGGGGGATTACTGTACTTCCCCATGCGTGATGCCCTCCCTGGTTAGGCTAGACCACAAAACAGTCTCTTTAGAAGTAACTACAAGAAATGACACCCTTACAGGAACAAAGATTATAAAAACTTCATCAAAACTAACTACAGTGTACTAAGCAATCGTATCAAAAACTTCATACCACCCGCAATCAAAGACATCAGTGATCACTATGCAGAAGTGTATGCAAATGCCCTGTACAAACATTTAAGCAACTGCATAAACTCTGCTGCTATGGATAAAAAACAGATCTTCCCATAAAAACAAGCCACCATGGTGCACTGCAAGTAAAACAGATGATATAATAAGAGGAAGAAACTGTTTTCCAAAAGCAAGAGAGATATCACTCTGTAGAGAAAGAGTTCCCTCCTAAGCTTAAACAGGAAAAGCAGACATTTTGTAAAGTCTTCTAAAGCAAATTGTGAATCTAAAATCACATCCCTAGTCAATGATAATCATAAGGCATTCTTTAACTATGTTCAAAGTCTAAAAGGAAATTTCCAGCTATGTGCCAAACTGGTTGTAGATGGGATAACTCATACTCATCCACTGGAAAATATCTCCAACCTGCTAGCTGACAGATTCCGTGCAATGTTCACACCCCCATCCCCATCTACCATATCCCAAAGCATGCCTGACACCAATCTTCTGCCTAGTATCTGTAGAGAACGGGTCATTTCTGCACTTACCAAGGCCAAAAACATGGCCTCAGTGGGATCAGATAATATCCCAGGTTGTTTACTAAACAATCTAAAATCTAAAACAAGACCTAGTGGACCCACTTGGAATTCTTTTAATCAAAGCTTGAGAACTGGCTATATTCCTACAGAATGGAGAACAGCACCATTAATCCCTCTGTGCAAAGGATTATCATCAACTGACCCTGGGAATTACAGACCCAAAAGTCTAACCAACCTCATCTGCAAAGCCATGGAAAGAATTATCATGAACCTTATTAACAAAGACATATGCAACCTCCAAATGCTGGACCCAACCCAGTTTGGCTTTATTAAGGGTAAATCATGCTTATTAAACATGGCAGACTTCTTTGAGAATGTCACCAAAGCCATGAATGAAGGTAAGACAGTGCACACAGCCTATCTCGACCTTGCCAAGACTTTCAACACAATTACCTACTCTGACATCATGGAGAAACTCTCCCAGCTAGGGATTAACCCTTATGTTACAAGATGGGAAGCCGATTGTCTCATCAACAGTACACACTCTATCAAAATTGGTGACTCCACCTCCACTAGTACACCTGTCATCGGTGTTGTACCACAGGGGTCTGTGCTGGGCCCATTACTGTTTGGTATCTATTTCTTAGAATTCCAGGGCAAGGTAGACAGCCTTTGGCTCACTTTGTTTGCTGATGATTGAAAACTGGGAGCAATCACTGAGTCCCCCAATGATGTCAACATATCACAAGAAGGGCTAACACAAACAAATGATTGGTGCAAAAGCCATGGTCTAAAACTAATGCAAAAAATTCATTATTATTCCCTTTGATAAATGGAATTCCCTACAAATTACAGTATTGACAGCAACCCTCCCCCTGCGTTCCAACCCAGGGATGTGAGACATGGGAACATAGGTTGATAGCAATCAGAACTTTGACCACTATGTTTTCCACAGTGGTAAGAAAAGCCTTCTATGTAGTACACTTCATAAACAAGGACATTACATCCAGGTCAAGAGATGTTATAACTCCACTGTACTTGACCCTCCTCAGACCACTAATAAAACATAATGCACCCTTTTGCATGTACTTCACCAGACACATTCAGCAGCCAGAGAGACCTCAGAGGTTTCTTATTAAGAAAATGCAGAGACTCAAAACAATGACCTACGTGGACAGGCTGAAAACCCTATCCCTTTACTTTGTATCTTATAGACTGCTAAGAGGTGACTTGCGCCTGGCATATAGAGAAATTTCCAGCCTTGTCCTAATGGAAATGCTGCACATCCACAAGTCAAATGGCTCAAGAGTCACTGGCTCTAGGGATTTCAACCATTCTTATGAAATTAACAGATCATGCTGGAAAGACAGATATGTCTCCCAGAGAGTGCAGCTTCTCTGGAATAGACTCCCTATTCATGCAAAACAGAGCTGTTCACTGACCCCATTAAAATGCACCCTAGATAATTGGGTAGTAGACTGCAAATTTGTCCTTGGGATTTCACCCATGCGAACTATCCAAAAGGGAACAAATGGGGATACTCAGGATTAACATTGCTAAGCTTATAAAGGCTCTAGGGCCACTAGCCAAGTAAATTCTTATGAGTCTATGAACCTATAAACATGTGAAATACATAAAATAGCTGCAGATGCCATAGCATACATTGTATTAATTCCAATAAATTGCTCCATCAATGAATGTTATGTACCTCCGCTATAGAAAAATTGTTACATTCTGCCCATCCCGCAGAGGTGGTCATAATACCAACCTCACTAATTATAGACCCATCATCACCCACTTCCCCCACTAAAAATACTTCAGTAGTGCAATCGGACTCAGTTACCATGCTATATTACACAAAATGCACCCCTCTATTTCCCTGTATCTGCTGAAAATTCAGCAATAAAATAAAACAAAAATGCACTCCCCTCTCCTTCACATCATGGTTTTCTCTCCCCATAACTACAGTTGCCCATTACCATACTTAACCTCACTAATACTGTTAACACAGAGAAATGATGGTAAACTAGTATTTTCTTTCTTTCTTGATCCATCCAAAGCCTTTAACACTCTCTCCCACCCTAGTCTTACAAATATTCTCCAGTCTAGGTCTTGACAATGTCTGTTCTGGTTTTCTAGTTACCTCTGTAACAGACTCCAAGCAGTAAAATGTATAATTGAAATCTCATCTTTCACCCCTATTGCATACTGGGTCTTATCCTATTCAGCATCTTAGTTAATGACATTAATATGGCTAGTAAGAGTGCTAACTTAGTACAGTACTCAGATGATTCTACCAGCATCTGCTCAGCAAACAACCTTGATTATGTACAAAATCTGATGAAAATTGGCTGACTACCTTCCAGCTATTCCTAAACCCTAACAAAACAAAACATTTCTTCATTCCCAAGCATCTTGCAATAATGACAGCATCTTTTACTATCTCTTCAAACACTAGCAAATTAGAACTTGTCACACAAATTGAAGTACTAGGAGTTTACACAGACAAAGACCTAAAGTTTGACTTCCACATTCAACCTGTGGTGAAAGGAAAACAAACCAAAAATTAAGCATTATCAAACAACCTGAAAATTAAACATTATCTGTCGGGCAAACTCCTAACACTGCAAGATGTCATATTGGCATTACCCTCCTACTGCCTTCTGTCCTCTGCTCGACACCAGTACTGACAAGCATCCAGCTAACTCAATTAAACAAACTTAAGCAGTGCTACAAGGTCACAAAACTTAAAGCTAACCTCCCCCATAGATCAAATCAATGTTTGTCCCTCAGACACCTGCAGTTACTTGAGCTATCTTACCAACTCCTAGACTCCCAACTCCTGATTATCCATACTCTGACAGACAAACCAAATGACTGCCCAGCTCTTGCCAACTATGTACAACCATACAACCCACCTAGAAAATTGCTTTCGTCTGACAAAAACCTCCTACATACATCACAACCTAGTAACTCCCGAGCTGTTTCCTTTACTCCCATCAGGTTTGAAAAATATGGAATTCCATCCTCCTAACAGTATGACAGGACTGCTCATTAAAGTTATTCAAACTACAGCTAAAGTCTCACTTACTCAACTTCTGGCTCTGTAAATATGCCTCACCAGATTAGTACATCTCTTCTCTTCATCTGTTCAACTCCCTCCATATCCTCCTTTGACCTGTGATATAACTCTGTCTTTCCCCGCATTTGTTATACTCCTTCACCTTCAACTTCACCTTTTATCTATTTCTCCACTCTCTCACCACTATACTTCATGTAAAACATATTGCTTTCCTTTGAAAATAGCAACAATAGGTCTGTCTGTTCATATACTTTAACAAATTTGAAATGCAGTTCTCTGTCTTTTGGAAAATGTTATAAAGACTATTGCATATTATTGCCTTTCAAATGTTAGTTGTCTATTGCTGTTATTTCTGCATTGCAGCCTTTCTCCTAGGGTGTCCACTGAAAATGGGTCCTGTGCTCAATTGGACATTCCTGGTAAACAAAAATAAATAAATAAAACTTCCAATGGAATAACAATGTGGTTTGTCTAATTGTACTTTACCAGGGCAGTAATTCACTCCTCTCACTGCAGCAATTTGAAAAGGTGTTAAGGTTGAAATTAAAATAGCAAAATGGATTGCAGAACGTTAACACTGAAGGTGTTGGTGAGAGAATCAGTGTCAGGAATAAGGCTGATGACTGGCTGAGTTCAGCAGGAGTTAGTACTATGTTCTGTGCTGTTCAACAGGAAGTAGTGTTAGATTCTGTGCTGTTCAACAGGAAGTAGTACTATATTCTGTGCTGTTCAACAGGAAGTAGTACTATATTCTGTACTGCTCATGGTGCTTTTATCAGGCATTTATGGGGGTTAGCCATACAAAGATAGGAGCAGACAGAGATAATAGAGGCAGAGTAAGAAAAAGGATTATAAAAGATAACCACATGAGTGGAAAGATGATGACTAAGGTTCAATATCGACAAAGCGGAACACTTAGACCATGACAATCTTGTGTTATAAAGCACCAGTAGTGAGACCGGAACTGCTGATGACAGAGCAGGAAAATGATTGGGGTAGTAATAAAACAAGGAATGGCACACTGGTAGCAGCAAACATAATGCTGATCTGTAATATCTTCAGGGTAAACTCCAGAAACAAAGAGGCAATGATCCTTCTCCAGCACTCTGCTCAGGTTACCCTTTGAGAATCACCTGCTGCAATTCTAGTTGCCATTCCAAAAAAGGGAATATCTGTCTGATGAAATGAGTGAAGAGGAAAGCCAGAAAAGGCATGCAGGAAAGAGTGAGAATGGAAGATCAGGAACTAGAAGCAATATAGCATTTCTTCCTGACAAAAAAGAGAATGTGGTACATTATTTCATTAGACAAGAGGATATGGGATAGACGGGTCACAAAAAAGGATGTTATAGGTTAGAAGATGGAGCAATAAAAGGCAATAGTCTGAGGAGGCTACTTTTTCATCAGAGCAGCAAAAGTACTTTAAATAGCAGGTTGCAGACCCACATAATTAATAAACTATCACAATATGTGTTAAAGAGCAAATGCATTAAAGCATTGAAAAACTGTATGGAATAGATAGACATCCGATGAAGAGGAAGGGAGCAGTGGAGAAGGCCAGGTATTAACCATACCTAAGACACAGACTAGATAGGTTAACTGTTTCTTTCTGTTATCAAACTTATGGAAAGCAATACAGTAGGCACTACTTTTGCTTGGATACATGAATGATGCTAGATTATACAGCCCAGACTGAGGAGACAGAGAATAAAAATAAATCAGCAGTCAATAATATATCTAGTGTCATCTACTCTGGCAATTTGCCCAAGCTTAGGTGAACTCACTAGGCACCCAGAAAGTTATTACACAGCTTTGCAATATATATAATGAAAAGAGCTGGTTAAATGCATTACATGGCCAATGGTGTGATGGTATACTTGTTCCACAGTATTGCAGAAAGCCAGTGTGATTGCATGTGGAAGTGTATACCATCACAGTCTCAGATCTGTAAATATACTGACTCTGGGATTGCACAGTCTAGAACATAAACTGAGAACTTTCTCACAGCCAATATTACGTGATCTCAGTTTATAGGGTCATAGATTAGTACTAGGTTAACTGCCCTTGTGAGCCATTTTAAGCCTAGCCAATTATCCCTTGTGGGGCTCGAACCCTGCACTTTGTGTTTGGAAGGCAAACTCCTTACCCATTAGGCCATCCTCACAAACACTCGGGCATATGTATGTCAGTAATATGGACTGGAAACTATATAGCTAACTGCTTCACTTCTAATACCACATCAATTAAATCCATCTATCATCTAATTTCCTAAATGTACTGTTAGGATGATGTTCACTAAAATGGATTAACACTAATGACTTGAACAAATAGTTGATTTTCTAGCTGGCATGTAAGAGTATGAGCTGTCAAACATACATAATATGTCCCAAACCATGAACAACATCCAATACTAGATATTTTCTGATGCAGAGCATTCAAAACGTTTCAATATTTGTACTGCTCAGAAAAAAAAAATATGTGAAAGCTGAGGCATAGAGTTCACTACCTGCAAATCAGGAATAGTCTGGACAGAATGAAATATAAATACCTGTAAATACAAAGACCTTGATGGAAGTATTTGATTCAGGGTACTTGGAGACCATGCCACTCTTGTGAAAACAAATTGGATTTTTAGAAACAGCAGCACTGTGAAAAAACTAATCCCACATAGGATCTCAATATAGCAGGCCCAACTTAAATTTAAATTATTCCAACCTGCAACCAAAGACATTTATAAGCTAAAATGCATTGCCTAGAAACTTCATGCATTTTACAAGTTAATAGTAGTAATCAAATTTAGTGCAGCTAACATTTTTAGTAAGTAGGCATGCGAAGACATACTTGGGAGACTAGAAGAGCTGGCAGGTACAGTTGACTCAAATGTATGTGATCTTGCTAGGCATTGTTTGCTCCAAACCCTTCTTGATGCTGCAACGTTTGAAGAATAGAAACTGTAGCTTTGTAAAAAATTTAGACTGCAACCTCTCCAATTTTGCTATTTTCTGCATTTTGTGTGCCGGCAGTATGGTTATTCAAAGCTTTATTTTATTATCATCAGATAATGTATTTATATCATAGGTTAACATATAACAGTTTCATAATTTCAATAACAGCAATTATGGAGTAAACAAAGATGAGCTGCAATCATACAACTGATTGACAATGTTTGAAAATCAAATTGATTATGGGAACAACTGTACAATAAAATATACATTTTTATCAGTTTACATACTATTACTGAACTCTAAGATCACTGGTTCAAAGAATCATAGGCCTAAATTATTACATTATTTATTTACTTATTTACATTTGTTTACCAGGAAATTCCAACTGGACACAGGTCCTTTTTCAGCAGATGCCTGGGGAGAAAAGCTCCATATCATGTACATGATAAATAGTGATACAAAGTTGCAGCAATGGTAAACAACATTACAGATTGTTGGCTTTAATACAATAACAAGATATTGATTATCAACAGTATCTACAGTAAATGTTGCAAGTTAAGATAGTTTCTTGTCATTTATAATATTAGTAACAAAGTTGTCAGACAAGATTTTAAAGTATTCAAAGACAACTAGCTAATTCTGTCTGTGGTTAGTAGTGGCGGTAGTATAGTTGGGATAAAAGTCTAGGTGGGGGGAGTAAGGGTGGGGGTGCTAGTCTGGATTAGAACAAGGACAAAGCCAGTGCAAATTTAAGTGGAATTTGAGTGCAGTCTTGAAAAGGCTGCTGGAATGTAGAGTAGTTATAGAGGATGAAAGATTGTTCCAATGTTTAGATATGGTACATGAAAATATGGCTTCTCCTGCTGAGCTTTTGGGTTTGATAACAGTGAGATGTTTTTTTGTTGCTTGATCTTAGGGGCTTAGTGGACTGATAGGGTTGGAGAAGGGTTTGAAGGGAAAGGATGTTAAGGGGGTGGTTAATATGTTTATGAGTGAGGGTGAGTTGATTAAAATTTATTTATTTGCAGTTTGTTTACCAGGGTGGTCCATTGGGCATTGAGGAGCCTGTTTTCAATGGAGTCCTGGGGAGAAAAGCTCTAAAGATACAACTAGTTAGAATAACAATATTACAAAATACAATAAAATAATTCTAAGTTACACAGAGCTACTAAGAAGACATAACTGTAAATCTACTAGTTACTGATGCAGAGGTTAAAGAGAGTTAGAAAATAAAATGTCAGAGTAGATAGAGTACTCTAGAGTAAAGTAAAATGAAGGAGTTGTGGGAGTTAAAGCCAGGTTAGTTCTTTAAGGGAAGTACAATGATGGCTGCAGTAGGAGGTTCCAGTGGCAAATTTAGCAATTTTTTTGTTACAAGCATCCAGCTTGTGTAGGTCTGTCTGTCTAAGGTTGGTAAGTATGGTAAGTATGGGGGATGTATAGAGTAGGGTGGAGATTATCTGAGAACTGGTTATGGAGATTCTAGCTGCCTTGGTTAGGGAATGGCAGCTTCCATATAATACACCAAGTTTCTTGTGAACTTTTTTTATTGTGAGAGATATGTGGGTGTCAAATCAAAGTTTGTTGTTGATTTCCACACCAAGTAATTTTGTGTGTTCTGATGGAGAGATGATGATATTGTCTTTGGCGAGAATGTTGAAGTGGGGGATGTTTTGGGTGGCTTTGGAAGGTTGTAACAGGAGAAGTTTTGTCTTACTTGGCTTGAGTAGGAGCTGAGCATTGGATAGCCAGCTTTCTACAGAAGAGAATGATTCCTGTGTGATTTGTTGTAGTTCTGGTAGAGTGGGGGCAGAGCAGCTGAGAGTAGAGTCATCTGCGTACTGTATAAGAGATGTTTGTGTGGTGGCAGTATGTAGGTTGTTAGTGAAAAGTGAGAATAGCAGAGGGCCAAGGATAGACGCTTGGGGAACTCCAAGAGTAACTGGGAGGGGAGGTGATAGTTTATCATCCCAGATTACTGATTGCTGTCATCCATGTAGATAGCTGTGGAACCAGATGCAGGCTGACTGCAAGAAGGAGAGGTTGGGGAGAGTATAGAGTATTAGCTCATGAGATACCATATCAAAGGTCTTTGAGAGATCTAGAAATATGGCAGTAGAGAAGAGGCCATTATTTTTGTGATGAAGTATAGTGTTGGTGAAGGAGAGCAGAGCGGAGGTAGTGCTGTGATATGGCCTGAAACCATGTTGGGTTTTGGAGAGGAGATTATTAGCTAGGAGGCAGTTGGAGATCTTGGTGTTGATACATTTTTCAAGTATCTTGGAGAGAGGGGAGAGGATAGCAATGGGGCGGTAATTGGAGAGGTCGGCGGAGGGGGTGCCTTTGTAGAGGGGAATAATGTGGGATATTTTCCATATCCAGGGAGCATAGCCTTCTGTTATGGAATGATTGATTAGAATTGAAATTGGATAGGCTAGTGTATCAGCTGCAATTTTTAAGTATTCAGAAGGGAGGTTATCAGCTGCAAGTTTGGTGGGTTTAAGTTTTGACAATAGTCTTTTTATGTTGAAGGTAGGTAGTGAGGTGAAGAAGAAAAGAGGAGTGGGGGGTTAGGGTTAGGTGTTGGGTGGGCTGTTGTAAGGAAGTGTTTGTTTAGAGATGTTGTAGTTTCAGTGAAGTGTTTGTTGAGGGATTCAGCAATACTGCTGGAGGAGGGGGGAATGGATGGCTGGGGGGTATCAACCTTCCCTGGGTGTAGGATAGTGTTAAAAGTGGACCAGAATTGCTTAGGGTTGTGGTTGGTAGAGTTTAGGGTGGATTTATAGTAGAGAGATTTGTCTAATTTTATATGCTTTTTGGCTTTATTGCGCAGTTCAAGGAATGATTGCATATATGAGTTATTTTTTGTTAGCTGCCAGTGCTTCCAAGCCTATCTCTGGATTTGATTAAGGTTCTGTTGGTCTTTTGTAACCATGGGGCATGCTTGGATCTGACTTTTGCATTTCTTACAGGAGCATGGGTGCTTAGGATAGAGAGGAAGGTACTGTTGAAGACGTGGACAGCCTCCTCTAGGATGAGGTATTTTAGTGGTGACCAGTTAATTTTTTGCAGGGAGGAGATGAAGGAGTTGAGGTTGAAGTTGGACTTGTTCCGTACTTGCCTGTGGATAAAGGCCTTGAGACTGTGTGTGTGGTGCAGAATTAGGAAAGTGGGGGAGTGGTCACTAAGACTGTCAGGTAAGCAGCCTGCTAGGTAAGAGTGAGGAGCTTTGTTGACTAGATCCAGTCAAGTAAGGTATGATTGTTAGGGTTTTTGTTGATTCAGGTAGGTGATTGGATGAATTGAGTGAACCCATGGAGATTAAGGTGAATGGTTGGGAGATTATTACAGGATAGCCAGTTGATGTTAAAGTCACAGAGAATTATGTTTTTTCTGGGGTAGAGATAGAGTAGCCCAGCTCAGGAGATATTCTAGGGGAGTAATATTTTGCCTCAGTGGGAAATGGCATCCTATGATATTGATTGTTTTGTTTGGGTTTAGCTTGAGATTGGCATAAAGGATTTTTTCATTGCTGTAGTGAGTGGCAGATGAGTTCAGGAGTTGAATATTGAGGTGCTGTTAAAATATCAATGCTACACCACCTCCTTTTTTGGACAATCTGTCTATGAGAAGGATGTATTCATGTGGAAGCATTTCCTCACTTTTGATGTGAGGTTTGAGACAGATTTCAGTTAGGAAGAGAATATCTGTGGAATATATGCTTATGCTGGCATGTAGATCTTAGATTTTATTGCATATGCTTCTGATGTTTAGGGACATTCTAAGTAGGTCTGTTGTTTTTCTTGTTGGCTAGGAGTTGAGTTGTGGGGGGTTGCTTGGACTAAGGTTTGTGGTTGGGTTGGATTTTGGAGGACCAGGATTTGGATGGATGTCTCCAGTGAGGGCTAGTTTATAGAGGGTGTTTAGGATATGTTTTATATACATAGTAAATAGCTTATGGTATCTTAGGGATATTTTATTTTTGAGTGTGTTAGGTGTTTGGTAATGGAGTGTGTATATTGGGAGGATGTTTTTGCTAGCAGGGGTTGTGTAGTTATAGTGTAAATGTTTGAGGGAGGGTGTTAAGAGAGTACAGTGGAAGTTGTTGGGGCATGTGACTGTGGAGCTACATGGGCATTTAAACAAAATATTTCACAACAGACAAAAAGCATTTTATGTACTTGCTGAAATGCATCCATCTGCAGTGAATACAGTTAGCCTTAAGACAGTATGTACTTTAAAAAGGGTCAGCATGTACTACATTTAGCCTGTAGAGCACCTAGAAAAGAGATATACTTCTGCACTCTGTTCACTTCTAATCACTATTTTTTTCTCATGGCAATTTGAACTATAACATCTATATACAGAACAAGTTAATATATTAGAAATATTGGCTACCTCATTTAAACTCACTGTGGGTTCCCTTTTACTATGCTTCTCTAACATTTTCAGTTTCTGGCCTATATCTTCATTTTTTTTAAGAAGAGGGTTATTCTAAATTTTGCAAGTTAAAAAGCAATATTAATTTAACAGAGTTTTTGATTTTCTTAATAGCAGTTTAAAAGTTACTCAGAGATATATTCTGTTATTTGTATCATGCATCTTTGGGAAAGTACTGTGAACCATTAGTGTGGAAAAGGCAAAATGCTTTTATAAGAAGAAAGTAGTAAAACTGGTTCTACTGGATATAGATCAATTAGTATGACTTACATTTTATGGAATCAATTTGGTAAATTATTTCTCAATCTTATCACAATAATTCTTAATATAAAGCCACGGTGGTACAGCGGTAGCATTGTTGCTTCACAGCAAGAGGTTCTCCTGTTCAATTCACTGCTGGAGTGCCTTCTGTGTGGAGTCTGCATGTCCTCACCGCAGTCGAGTGGCCTCTGAAAGACATGCGTGAATGGGCGTACCTTCGCTGAAGGTTGGGCATCAGGCTGGCAACTCAGCACCATAAAAAATCTACTGCCAATCATTAGCGGACCGGAGTTCCACTGTGGCAACCCCTAACCAGGAAAAGCTGAAAAGGCAAATATGACAATGAATCTTAACGGACTAAATTCACTTGAAATCTATCAAAATGGTTTTACTCTGTTTGGTCATGCTTTACATTTTGTTTTAGACTTTTATGACTAGATTTATTTAGCCACTGAGTTTGGTTCTCTATATAGTGTTGCCAACACAGATTTAATTTCCATTCACAGTCTCAGCTTTTTCTATTTGTATGATAAAGTATGGTATATATTTTTTTTCAAATAGTTTTCTTAGAAAAGGTACACAAATCAGCTTTTTGGGGTTAAACACAGTAGTACATACTCCTGTTGTAAGGTAAAAAAAAATCAAGATTCCCACAAGTCTATGTATATGGCACTTGATAATTCAACATCTTGTTTTTAGATTTAAATTCCAGCGAATAGTTATATAATATTACAGATGATTGCCAACTCTGAGCAATTGAAACAAACCCAAATTAAAGTATGAACCGACAGTGGTATCCCTATTAATATATCTGAACATTCAGATGAGTGAACATTATAAGATCAAGTCTGGACACTCAAAAATCAAGAAGCTTGAATTGAATGGGGCACATATATAACACCTACTTTTTTGTAGGGTGACAAGGCACCCTTCACCACCCATGTGGGGGGTTGAAGCCCAAAATCCTTGCTAACTATATGTGATAATTTCTAGATCACACCACAGTGGGGAAGAGAACAAAACCCTTATTAGCACTGTACTACAGTGCCACAAAATGAAGGTCCATTCCATTCCATTCAATCTTACAGGTTTGCAGGATTCTGAGCTCAGTCTTGTAACATTCAGTCATCTGAGTATTTAATGTATTGATAGGAACTCCTTCCAATGCACCTTTATTATTTAACATTTGTTGACTGGGAATGTCTGACTAGGTTCCACAGAGCCTGTTTTCAGTGGAGGCCTGGGGAGAAACGTTCCAGATGCATGTCTTTGGAATGTGGGAGGAGACTGGAGTACCCGGAGGAAACCCACGCGAACACAGGGTGAACATGCAAACTCCACACAGAAGGCACCCCAGCCGAGAATTGAACTGGAGAACCTCTTACTGTGAGGCGACAACGTTAACCGCTGCACCACTGTGCAGTCCTTATAAGAGTTCATGATGTGGTGATCAGTGAATAACATCAAAATGAATTTATTTCAAATTTGCTGTAATATATTTTACAAAGGCACTTGTCTGTACAATTTTCTACCATATCATTAACCTTTGCAAGTAATTGCTAGCTATAATTGGGAATCAGATTTTACAGACAAATAAACATCTGTTTATCTACCCACTTTTTTAAAACATTTGATCATATAGGAGCAACTTCCTGATAACTTTATACATTTCTCTTGTTCTGCCTATTCATAGTAACTCATTCTGTCTTCATACTAAATTTCATAATAAATGTCTTGAAAGGGTCCATGGACAGTGCATGATAAGGTTACTAGAAAGTTCTTGTACCCTGACCATGTGAAAATGTAAAATATAGTTCTACTTTTATGTTATAAGCATATTATTTCAGTACACGAGGCTTCCTTTTTCTATCAGATGCTATAAACATATTTCAGTACACGAGACTTCCTTTTTCTATCAGATGTTATAAACATATTATTTCAGTACATGAGACTTCCTTTTTCTATCAGATGTTATAAACATATTATTTCAGTACACAAGACTTCCTTTTTCTATCAGATGCTATAAACATATTTCAGTACAGGAGGCTTCCTTTTTCTATCAGATGTTATAAACATATTATTTCAGTACACAAGACTTCCTTTTTCTATCAGATGTTATAAACATATTATTTCAGTACATGAGACTTCCTTTTTCTATCAGATGCTACAAACATTTCAGTACACGAGGCTTCCTTTTTCTATCAGATGCTATAAACCTATTTCAGTACACACAAGACTTCCTTTTTCTGGCAGATTTTGTAAGTTGTGAAATGAGCTACATGATATCATATTGGATTATGTGGTTGCTTGGCTAATTGAAGTCAGTGCTTCACAAGTATAAGGGTTGCTCTGGTCAGAATTATTGATAAACACACATGCCTTGGTAATGCACTGATGAAAAGAATATGACCGGCGAAGACGTGTTCAAATCCACTTTTTTGTTTGCTTTTTCTAGCTATCATTTGTTCCATTAACCTGAAATCTGTTTTGCTTATACCATCCTTATGAATGATTCTGTGACATGCCTGGCTTTGTTTCTGGGTATAGTAATGACAAGTCATGGGTTAAAATCCGTTCAGGTTTATTTCTTTCTGCTTGCTATCATGCCACATGACCCTGAAATGTGTTTTACTGACAGATTCTTAATAAAAGACTCTGTGGTACATCTAGCTAATGGTCGAGCTCAAAAATGATCAATGACAAAGGCTTGGGTTCAAATCCACTTGTGTGTTTCTTTGTTCTTGCTATCATTTGTTCCATTAACCTGAAGTCTGTTTTTCAGAAACCTTTTGTGGCATGAATTGCTAGGGAAATGAGGATATAATGCATATGGACTAGTTTCGGAGTAAATTCCTGCCAGGGTGTTCGGCATATATATTGCTTTAATTTACAGCAAAATGTTGTCGATGTACATTTTCCATCATCGAGTGTGTACTTGTGATGACTATTATTACTGGTCATGCACTAACTGTGTTTGCTATAGTTGCTCATATTCCAATTTGGCCACGAGTTAATCTATCATGATCTGCCATGGGTCTGTTCTGCAGCTTTAAGGTGAAGCTCCAACA